>NW_006922412.1:637757-643517 GCF_000298275.1 Orycteropus afer afer
AATTTGTTTTGTTCTAGAGTTTTTTTCCCATTCTAAGCTTCTACTGTGTCTCTGGTCAGAGTGGTCATTAGTGGTGGCAAGGCACCATCTAGTTCTTCCGGTCTGAGTCTAGAGAATGTCGTAGTTTGTGTGGGCTATTAGTCCTATGGACTAATTGATTCCTTGAGTCTTTGGTTTCCTTTACTCTCCTTTGCCCCAGATGGGAAGAGACAATAGTTCTATCTTAGAAGGTCACTCTCAAGCTTTAAAACCTCAGACACTACTCACCAAACTAAGATGGATGTAGAACATCTTTATGAACTATGTTATGCCAGTTAACCTAGATGTCCCTCTAAGACTATGGTCCTTAGCCATCAAGCCCAGTAACTAAGTCTCACAGGGTATTTGGATATATCTAAAAAGTTCTGTAACTGTGCCTCCATGTGCTCTTTTATTTTTTAAAAAAATCACTACCATCGAATCAATTCCATCTCATAGCAACTCCCGTTGGATTTCCAAGGTGGTAAGTCGTTATGGAAGTAGATTTCCTCATCTTCCTTCCGCTGAGTGGCTGGTGGGTTTGAACCATCAACCTATTGGTTAGCAGTCAAATGCCTTAGGCATTGTGCCACCAGAGCTCCTGTGTGCTCTAAGATATGTATGAATATATATGCAACACATACAAATATGTATATACAAATGCCCACAACTATACCTATATATGCATGTGCATGTACTTCCATATTCTCTCTCACATCTACATAGTATACATATCTACCTGTGAAACCACTCACAAATGTTTGGTTGCTATTACTATTGTCAAATTGTGTATGATATAGCATTTACCGTAGTTGTCCTTTCTTCTTCTTTACCTCTCAGTGTCTTCAGTTACCTTGGCCACGTTGTGCTGACTCCCCCCCCCCATTGTGATTTGCCTTTTCCTTCACCGGAATTAACATGTGTCTACTATCTAGTAAGTGATTCTCCCTCCCTCCTCCTCCCATCCCCGGTAACCATCAAAGAATGTTGCTTTCTGTGTATAAACCTATTTTTGACTTTTTATAAAAGTGGTATCATACAACATTTGTCCTTTTGTAACTGACTTATTTCAATCAGCATAATGGAATCCCTGAGATATTCAATCAATCAGAGTTTTAGAAGCTCTGGGGTCTTCTGATTGCTCAGGTGGTTAAAAATGTTCAGAAATAGCTTGAGAAAGTTTTTCTAAGAAAGAAGTGGTCCAACGACAATGAAAAAAGTTTACTGACACTTGAGACTAATAAATAATCTTTAAGACTTGATGGAAAAAGATATCCATATGGGTTAAGTTTGATAAACTAAAGCAAATATAAAGAGTAAAAATGAGCACAAATTGGGAATAAGCAGAATTAATCTGAACCTGAAAAGGAGAAAGAAGAAATCTAAAGAATTTCCGTAATTCCAGGAATAAATTACCATGGTGCATTAAGAAACTTCACGTGGACCAGAGATAGCAATGAGGATGGGCCCGGAGCAGGGATATCAGCATCATGGGGTGGGAAGGACAGGTTGGTGGGTCTTGAGCCTATTTAATAAACTTCTGTCCCCATAAATTTTCACTCAGGTTAACATGAATGTAGCTTTTACCATGACCACTAGACTAGATGGAGAAGAATTAAAAGCAGAAAATATATTGAGCCATGAAGACATTGAGATGGACCAGGTTTAGGTTGACACCTCTCCTTCTTCACAGATTCATGAATTATTTATGGCAAATGCTCAAAGGTCATTTAGCTAATTTGTAAGATTTCTTCCAACATTCCCTTATTTAACCTTGTTTCTTCTCTTTATCCTGTGGGTTTTCACTGCATGTTAACACCTTCTCCAAAGGAAATGCAGGGGGAATGGAAACCATTCCATTTAACATATAGTTCATTATTGCTTATATCATTTGTGATATTAACAGCAACACCATCCACTACCATATTTTGAGTATTAGTATGTACCATAAAAATTGCTCAATCAAAGAAAAGTAAAATACGCCCCTTGCTCTCAATGAACTTACAGGTAAACAGGGAAAGTGTAATGATAAATTGATGAAGCAGTTTCCATGTAACAATCACTGTTGCAAATGCTTTATTTATGTCTATTAACTCACATCGTCCTCATTAAAGATTCTAAAGATGTGGGAGCTGTTATTACCCCATTTGAAAGATGGATTGAGGAAAGTGTGATCTATAGAGGTTTAAGTACCTTGGAGAAGTTCATAAAATCAGTAGGTCATAGAGTCTGACTTCACAACCCATACTTTTAACCTCGATGCCACAGTGCTCTTTGCAATATCCATAAATAGCAATGAAGCAAAATATTACGCTAAGAACAGAAGTATTCTTTCCAAAAGAGAGACCGCAAAAAGTATCACAGAGTATCATAAAGCATCATTTGAGATGAATAAAAAAGAAAGTGAAATTTAAGTCTGTCCACTTGATTTCTTATTAGCTACTAATGTCAAAAATAGGGATGACTAATATGATATTTGGACAATTTTTCAAGTTCCAATATCACCCCAATCTGTACCTTCATGGTATCAAGTGTCTAATGGGTTAGAAGAAATTTCTTATATCATTGAAAAAGGCATTGATTAAATGTTCTCAGGACTTTTAAAAAATGTCAGGACTTCAGTATTTCAGAGCATGGTAACACACCAACCTTAACACACTCATTCCCAAAAACATTAAATATATAAAATACCCTGCACAATGGATTAGACCACCAGCCAGATCCAGTCTGAAACCTGTTTTCATAAACAAAGTTTTATCAGAATGCAGTCATACTCAATTCACTTACCTTTGTCAAGGGCTCTTTTTGTGCGACAACACCAGAGCTCAGTAGTTGCGACAGAGAGCTCTTGTAGAGTTGCAAACCCTAAAATATTTACTACCTGTTGTTCTATGGAAAAAGCAACCCTCTTTTTTGACCATTGGATTTTGAATGATCTCCCTATTTCATAAAAAGTATTATTTGACCCTTATCAAAAAACATCCTCATGCATCTATCCTAAGGTTTCTGTATTATTTAATACGATGCCTAGAACTTCAGTATTCTCTTTTCCCAAGTAAAGTAAAACCACATCAACCCAGATTGGTAGCCTCTTGTTCTCTCATAAGCTATCATTATTTTTTCAAAACTGCTCCAAATTACTGATGCTGACAGGGTTAGTCATCATTTTCAAGTAGTAAAAATATACAGGTGGAAGTACTCTCCTGGTGCTATGAAATTCACTTTAAATAGGACATAGATCCATCATCTAAAACTTTACACTCTGGCATGAACATTATGGGTATAAATAGGTAGCATGATATGTTGAAGAAAAGACACCCAAGGAGGACCAAACCCAACCCACTGCCATGGAGTGATTCCAACTCATAACGACCCCCATTGGGTTTCCAAGGCTTTAGGGAAGTAGATGGCCTCATCTTCTTCCTGCAGAACAGCTGGTGGGTTTGAACCGCTGACCTTCCAATTAGCAGCAAAATGCCTTACCCACTACGCCACCAGAGCTCCTTTCCAAGCAGGATGTAACATAATTTAATCCAGTAGGTCCTTTTTATAACATTATCTTCAAGGTCCCTTCCAGGAAATTGTGCTCCAGCTGAAGTGCCATAATAAGCATATTTCCAGTAAAGTACTTAAAATCAGTTTCCCTTTTCTGGTTTTCCAAAGTACAGATTCAACAGTTACCACTGATACCTCTTTCTCTTCACACACACACACACACACACACACACACACACACCAAATCCGTTTCCGTCAAGTCAATTCTGACTCATGGTGACTCCATGTGTTACAGAGCAGAACTGCTCCATGGGGTTTTCTAAACTGTTGGAATCAACTCAACAGCAATCTGCTGGAAGCAGATTGCCAGGTCTTTCTTCTGTGGCACCACTGTGTGGGTTTGAACCAACAAACTTGCTGTTAGTAGTTGGATGCTGTTTGTACCACCCACATCCCTCTTCAAAATCTCTCTCACATGTGTTCCTTCCCCATTTCCTCATCCCTGACAATCTAGCCAACAACCTTCCAGGCTCTCCCCTCTGCAAACTAAGCCTAAACGTCACATAGAGATTACCTTTCAAATACAGCAATTTGCGCTTGTCACTTCCTTCCCGAGAACATACATTTCACTGATTTGCTTGTCTATACTTGAGTGAATATAACACTGTTTGAATTATTATAGCCCTTAGCTAGCATCCAAGGTTTTCCACAATCTCAGCACTTTCTAACCTTAACTATCCCCAAACTTTAACAAACGTTAGGTGTTTTGTTCACTATACCTGAATATACCTCGCATGTCTCCACATTTTGTTTGCCCCAAAATGTCAGAAATATTCTCCTTTTTTTTTTTAATCCATCTTCTTCCTTATAAGTTTTGTCAATTATGACAACCTACACTAACATCTCTTGTGAATCAAACCTACTGCCTACATCACTTTTGCAATACAGTAGTATTATCCTTGGTTTCGCTTCTCTTGGTTTCCATTATCAGTGATGAACCATGGTCCAAAAATATTTCAATTATGCACGGTTCTGAGTAGCATGATGAAATCTCGTGCGCTCCGCTCAGTCCGGGAGCTGGCTTCCTCCTCCTGCGCCAGGCCCACGCTTGGAAAACACAGTTGGGTGAGTGGCTCCTCTGCTGCCCAGCTGGCATCTGACACTAATGCTGCCTGCCCGGGGCACCCTGGGTACTTGTGGTACATACACTTAGGGAAAAACATAGTATATATAGGGTTCAAGGAGCTCTGGTGGTGCAACGGTTAAAGCATGTGGCTGCTAACCAAAAGGTTGGCGGTTCAAACTCGCCAGCTGCTCCGCAGGAGAAACATGAAGCAAGAGAAACACAAGACAGTCTGCTTCCAGAAAGATTTACAGCCTTGGGAACTCTATGGCGTAGTTCTACTCTGTCTTATGGGTTCTCTATGAGTCGCAATTGACTTGATGGCAGTGGGATGGATATAGGGTTAAGTACGATCTGCAGTTTAAGGCATCTACTGGGGGTCTTGGAACATATCCTCTGTGGATAAGGGGGGACTACTGTACACACATGTACATACACACACATATATATGTATCTAATTCATCTGATTATATATATATATATACACATATATATATATGTATGTATATATCTATATCTATATCTATTGTTATTTGCCATCAATATATGGCACAAAGTGAGTGAAGTAGGCAATAGATTACATCATTATGTGCGTATATATATATATAATATTTTTTTTTCTTGCCTTCCTACCAAGATTATAAGATTACTATATGCAAGGACTGTTCCCAATAGTATACTAGGTTCCCTAGTAATATTAAACACCCTGAAACAAAGTATGTCTTAAAATATTTTTTCAGTGTACCAGAAAAAAAGAAAAAGGGGAGCTCTGGTGGCGTAATGCCTAAGGCATTTGACTGCTAAACAGTAATACTAAACACCCTGAAACAAGTGTGTCTTAAAATATTTTTTTACTCTACCAGGAACAGTAAATTAGAACATTAAATAGAAAGATAAAGAAATAAAGTTCACTTTTGCTATAGCAATGATAGTAAAAAAGAATACCTAACTTAGCTAGAAATAACCTTACCAAAATTTATGGCACCTATAAAAGGTGCTTTGGTAGTGTAGTGGTTAAGGAATTTGGCTTCTAACCAGAAGGTCAGTGGTTCAAGCCCACTAGCCAGTTGATGGAAGAAAGATGAGGTAATCTGCTTCCATAAGGATTTACAGCCTTCAAACCC
>NW_006922412.1:643691-645343 GCF_000298275.1 Orycteropus afer afer
TGACTTATAAGTCAACATATCATAATAAATCAGTATCAAAATCCAAATATGATTATTTGAATCTTGACAAAAATTAGTCCAAAATTTATCAAGCATAAGAGAGGCTAACATAGGTAACAAAATTTAGGAGAAAATAAAAAAAAAAGTTATAGGGAAAATACCTATATTAAATATTAGCATAGAAACAATAGTAATTAAAACAGTATTGTATGGTACAAGGACAACCATATGAACATATAGAATAGCTTATAAACAGATCCTAGTTTAACATTTGTTGAGAGAAATAGTGCAAATCGATAGAAAAGATGGGAACAGTTGAGTATATAAAGAATATTGACTATATAAAGAATATTGGTGGGAAATAATCAGTAGACTCACTCATAAAAATAAATTACATACAAATTATAGTGTTAACGATAAAAACGGAAGCCTTAAAAAACCAAAGCCTATAACACTGGTCAATTCTAACTCATGTGTTGCAGAGTAGAACTGCCCTCCATAAGGAAACCTTAAAAAAATAGGATGAAACCTGTAAATAAATGTATTCTATGTGTAAAGCTCCTTTCTAAGCATAAAAGCAGTGAAATCAAAAGATCAATAGATTTTACTGCACAAAAAGGAAAAGCCTCTATACTTAAAATATTAGAACCAATATGTAAAAGCAAAAATTAAAAGCAAATGGGGGGAGAAATTGAAGCCATTATAGCAAAAAGTACTATTCTTATTCTATGAGGCGCTCAAACAAGAGGCATTGTAACAGTGTAAAAACTGCACCCAGATGTTAACTGGGCTTCATCTCTGCATGTTTTCATTTCCCTCCTCTAACTTTATGCATGTGGGAAATTGTCAGCAGTAAACAAAATGACCTTTAAAATTAGAAAAAAAAAATGTGATGAGGAAAAGGAAGCTATAAATGAGGGGAAGAAATTGACAAGGAGGTTCTGGTTTATCAGAGGGAGATTGTTTTTGACTAAAAATTCACCACAGATTTTAAAAATAGAAGAGAACTGATAAAAGAATTAGCATTAAGTAACGTTAAAAGGCTCTTCCCTGGAATGTTGGTTATGTAGCAATGTCTGGTCCTGGGAGAGGCTTAGATTATAACAACAAAGCCTAAGGGAAAGTACTTTGTAACAACACTAAAAAAGCAAAAGCTATGTCATAAATATAATATACTGCTCAATCAATTACATACTCTTAGATTGAATAAAATGCTATAATTCAGTTGAAAGTACTCCACTTCATCTCATGGTTGATGAATTGTCCCAAAAGTTACAACTGAATTACTGCATTGGTATTCACTTCTGGAGAATAGATTGATAATATGAATACATATAAATCAAGAGAATTTTTTTTAAAAAAATTTTTATTGTGATTTGGGTGAAAGTTTACAGAACAAACTCATATTCCATACAGCAGTTCATACACACTTTGTCCCATGACATTGACTGCAATTTCCCCCAATGTAACAGCTCTCTTCCCACTTCCTCCCCATAGTACCTCTTCCCTGTGTCCATCTCTTCATGCACTCCTGCCTCCTGAGCTGTCTCCCTGTGCATAGACAGCACTTCTATTCTCCCATGATTGATCTCTCCAAGGAGTGTATCTACCTAATGTAAATGTTCAGCTCATATGCCTGTCTTTTGTTTGGC
>NW_006922412.1:646278-647382 GCF_000298275.1 Orycteropus afer afer
TGCTGTTCTTCTTTCCCCTGTTGTGGTAGTTAAGGTTATGTGTCAGCTTGGCTGGGCCTAGTTTTGAGTGATTGGCAACTGGATGTAGTTATTCCCTATGCTGAGACTGGTACTCAACTCCATGGTGAAATCTACTGGATGTGGTCTGCTATCAGCATATAAGAAGTTTTGAGAAAGGTCTTGAGCTTTTTGGCACGCTTGGACCCTGCATGTAGCTAAGTCTCCATTCAGCAGCCTGCCATGATTGCTTGCTGATCTTCGGGACTGTTTCTTGACTTGAAGTAGTGGCCTGCCATGTTGCTTAATAATATTTGGATTGTACCATTTTACTTGTTGACCTTGGGTTTGTCAGCCTCAGCAGCCAGCAGCTGTCTGAGTTAAGAGAAGCCTCCAGTTTCAGTGGGCCAGGAGCAAGAGGCAGAGCTGAAGCCCAAGGTCAAGGGGCCTTCACCCAGCCACTAAAGTGGCACTTTGAACTCAGACTCCTAGCCTTCCTATACTGTAAGAGAATCAATCCCTGTTTGTTCAAGCCACCCATATGTGGTATTCCTGTTAGAGCAGCACTAAAGGATCAAAATACCAATGTAGGCAACCCTGTTTCCATATCTGTTCTCTCATTTTATAAAATACCACTCAGGAGGGATTAAGATTAGGACCAACCCTAATCTGTTATGACCTCCTTTGAGTTAACAAACTACAAAAGAAAAACTCTATTTCCAACAAGGTCACATTCTCACGTACGGATGTTAGGACTAGGACTTCAACATATTTTTTTTAGGGGGACACAATTCAATGCCTAATAAATCAGGGAAAACGTTCTGAAAGAATACACTTTTAAGCTAAGATATGAAGGAGGGTAAAAGTCAAAATTACTATGGAGAAGAAAAGGGGGAATGCATGTGGTCAGAAGCAACACAAAGCACAGAGTGTTTCTGGAGCATAGAATGTGAAGGGAGAGGGATGGGGAAAAACAATGGAAAGACTTTAGTCAGGTTAAGGAATTTGGACTTCTCTGGAAGATAATGGAAAAACACTTAAACAGGAATGGGAGGGGAATATAATCAGGTTTCCAATTCTAAAAAATCATCCTGGCCATCATATATA
>NW_006922412.1:647875-666622 GCF_000298275.1 Orycteropus afer afer
ATGCCTTAGGCACTATGCCACCAAAGCTCCTATATCTATATTGATAGATCTATATCTATGTATGTGTGTATATATATAAACTAAAGAGAGACAGAGAATCCATCTATGAGGTTCTGAAAATAAGATGATGGTCTAAAGCAGATTATGATGCTGTGGTATAGAAAGAAGTCAACACGTTTTAGAGATGTGTAGGGGACAGAGAAAGACAATATAGATATTGACCAATATGGTGCTGGAAGATGAGCCCCCTAGGTTGGAAGTCACTCAGAATAAACAATGACCACCAACAATGGAGACCAACACAGGAGCTTCATGATTGTGAAGAATGCAGAGGATCTCGTGACATTTTCTTCTGTTGTTCATGGGGTCGCCATGAGTCAGAGCCCTAATAACAACAGGAGACAGAATCCTTAAGATGTGATGACTTGATGTGGGGTCATGTTTTAATATCTGTAGAATCTAAGCCATCAGATTTATTTACATAAGCTCTATGTATAAATTGGCATAAATTTTTCACAGCAGTCCCTTGTTATCCTTTTTTTATTGTTGTAAAAGTGTATATACCATGACATTTGTCAATTTAATGTTTTTTATGTGTACAATTTAGTGACATCAGCTACATTCATCATGCTGTTAAATCATCACCATACCCATTGACACATTTTCCCAATTATCCATTTGCTACCTGTAGAATATGTAGTGATGTCACCCTTACTTCTCACACTGGTAATTTGTGTTTTCTCCCCCCACCTCCTTTTTTTTCCTGGTGCATATGGCTAGAGATTTATTGATTTTATTGATCTTCTCAAAGAACTATCTTTTTATTTCATTGATTTTCTCTACTTCATTTCTGTTTTCTATGTCATTCATTTCCACTCCTTCCATCCACTTTTTCTGAGTTTCATTTGCTTTTTTTTCTTGTTTCTCTATAGGTTTTCTGTTTTCTATGTCAGGCTTGCTTTTAATTTTTGTTTGTTGGGACTACAGCTTCATTTAGTCTAGGGCTAACTGTTGCCCACTTCTGAGTACTTTACCTCATGTCTCATGAATTATAAGGACTTCCATTTGGCTAATGGAACTATTCTTGGCCATCACATCATGTGTGAGTACTATGGATTGCTCTCTCCAGGCCTTTTAGGTGACTCTTTGCACAGCCTCCAGTAGTTTCCTCACAAGCACGCATTGATCAGTAGTCAACGGAAGACCCCTCTGCAGATCTCTGGAGTTCTTTGTGCAGATCTAGCCTCTCCCACACTCTGTATTCTTTAACCTCTCAGAGGTAGGCAAGGGCAGTATAGCTGAAAGACTGGATTGATCGCCTCGTAGCCCGGACTGCATAGCTGTGCCCCTTTCTTTAGAATGTGTGGGTACTCATCACCCTATTGCTCCAAATTCTCATAAAAAAATCCCATTTTCTTCCCAAGTCACCTGTCTTTTGTGGTAAGGAGGGTTTATCATTGGTTGTAGAAAAGAGTAAAGGTAAGCACTTATCTCTTAACACAACCTCAGGTAAAACTTGGATTAGTTAGGAGATTGAGTTACATATGATCAAAAGTTCCTTCCAACTCTTATTATTCTATACTTTTACACAAGTGCTAAAGTAGTCATTTTTGAAATGCAGTAAGAGAAAAACTGTTTATGCAGCTAGCAGAAAGAAATTATTTCATCCTGTTAAATGATTGGCTAAATGACAGAAATGAATAAAGAATAGTGGCTGTTTCATGAGCAGTGTAACAGGAGTAAAGGGCATTTTATCATTGACATACTTCAATGTTTTCACATTTCAGAAGCATCTTAAAAAGGCCAGAAACCTCGACTCAGGCCCATTCTCTGTATCTTTATTGGACCACAGTACACAGGGCTTGAACCGGTTCGTTTCGGTTGATCCCGCTGCTGAGAATTTCCATTTCCACCCCAGAATCTACATTTTTACACGATCCCTAGGTCTTATAGATTCCCAGGTGAGTCTTACAGACTTTATTTTATAGATCCACTGAGATCTATAAAATGTACATCTTGTTAAAATACAGATTCTGATTCAGTCTGTCTGGGGTGGAAATGTAAATTCTCAGCAGAGGGTTGAACTGGAATGAACTGGTTGGAAGCATTGATAGTACATGCAGCATTAATTATAGTCATTAAGGCAGAAATCTCTATAATGCCTTCAACTTAGGGTCTCTCCTGGAGAAAGCTGAAGAAAAAAATCTCTAACAGATATTTGCATTCCTCTCTGGTGGTGTAGTAGGTAAGGCATTTGGCTGCTGAACAGGTTGGTGGTTCAAACCCACCAGCTGCTCCATGGGAGGAAGATGAGGCAATCTACTTCCATAAAGATCTACAGACTTGCAAACCCAGTGGGGGTCACTATGAGTTGGAATCAACTCGATGGAGTGGGTTTAAGTTTTTCTGTTTCTTTTGATTCAGCTTTTGTCTTTCCTAAACCAAACTCAAACCCACTTCTGTAAAGTCGATTCGGACTCCCAGAGACCCTAGAGGACAGAGTAGAACTGCCCCATAGGGTTTCCAACAGTTTGCAATCTCCATGTGTAAAATAGGATAAAGGCTATTACTCTAGAGTTTTTCCAAATTACTAGAAAATACTGGCCAATCTTTGCAGTTCGAAGTTTTAGAGTATCAATAACTCTTTATTACTTGAGGTAATGAAGTGGTACAACAGGTAGGCAATATTTGTTATCTTTGGGATGTAGATTACATAAACATAGGAGAAACAAGCTCAACTATTTTCCCTATCACAGTTGTTTTTGCCTCATTTAAATAATACCTGCTGTTTCCAGATGAGATTTCTCAAATCATAATATTGCCCTTAGAACATGGCCAATCATAGCCCCTGCCCTGGGTTGCCACTTTAGAGAAACCAACTCTGACCTTCCTCTGGTCATGAGTCCCTGTGCAAGACAAGCAATTGAAGGTTCAAGGAAGCATCTCCACTTGGAACTCATTCCTTCTGCGTTCACCTCCCCAGGATACTGAGACCTAGAATTCCCAAAGCCTACAATAAGCCTTTTTCCTGAATCTGGTCTCCCAAAGACTGGCCATGCTCCAGTTTGCTTGTCCCTAGGCCCAAAGGGCAGCTTTTTCATAGAATGTGGACGGAGTCTGGATGGGACGTCCACAGGCCTGTGTAAGGCCCCTCTTCCTATGAGACACAGGTAGGGATGGGAAGAAAGGGTGAGTTGGCCAATAGCCTCAGGTTTTACTCTTCTGCACAGAACATGCCACCCTAGAACCCATGGATGAGAAGCACTCCAGCCACCTTAAGAAAGGATTCAAGCCAGGTAGGTCCAAAAATTAAATCACGTATGCATGGGATGGAGAGAAAAGTGGGGCCACCATCAGACTTTGCCCCTCCACCCTACCCTCCTAACTCTTCCCCCCCCCAAGTAGAAGGCTGCTAAATATTGCCCTTTGACTCTCATAGGGCCACAAGGAAGGAACACCAGCACCAGGGGATTCCTTCTTCCCTCAGACCACAGTAGTGGAAGTCCTCAACCTGAAAGAAAACCACAAGGAACTCCAAAATCTAAATCCAACATTTTTTTTTCTTTTTTAAATCACTTCTTTCAATCTCCATTTCTTAGTCAAAAACACCACCAGCCTCATTGAACACTTTTGTGCTTAATATGGAGAAATGACTGCAGACTAGGGATATAGGAGGCGGCTGGATTCCAATTAACTTCGCCACTTAACTTTGATTGCTGTGTTACTCTGGATGCACTCACAGTTTATTAGTAAATGGGGGTGAAGTTCTCAAAGATTAATGATGGCCCTGGTGGTAGCTACGCCATAGGACCCAGATGTTCCTATACATATTGTTTCCTCTCCTTTAACTTATCTCCTGCAATTACTAGAGAGAAAATGCAAAGAGAGAAAATGCAAATATGGCATTCAGGAAACCTGACATCAAGGCTACGTTTGAACATATATTCTGATTCGGTAGATCTGGGTAGAAATGCAAATTATCAGCAGGGGGTCAAACTAGAATGAACCTATCTGAAGCCCTAAAATAAATACTAGACTTTGCATTTCTCCATTCTCAGTGCTATTTTCCTGACCTCCTCTACATTAAAAGAAAAGTAAGTGGATATTGTGAAAGGAAGAAATATTTTCTCCTTCCTTTTTTAAAATGCTTCTATATAGCATACCTTAGAAAACTTGTCAAGGTTCTATCAGTGGCAAACATAAATTTAATATATCTGCCTATATGAGAAGCAGCGAGAGATTTTATAAACTATAAGACTGTCATTCAAAATTCAAAGCATCTGGTTTCTAAAAAGTAGTTCCTCATCACTTTCCATTTTTCAGGTCCATGTTACAGGATATAATTAGCTTACATTTTGTTGATCATCTACAAGTGATTGGCTTTAGCCATTTCAGATAAGCCCCCACTTAAGTTCCCTGGCAACATTGAACCAAGATCAATAATCTTCATAAACTTCTACTCAGAAGACCCAGCTCTCTCCACTCACTGTAAATGAAATAAAATGCTAATGCAGATGCTTCCTCACCAAGCATAGAAACAGCATTGGTGCTCCTGCTGCTAAGCATTACCAGAGCCCAAGATTGGCTAATGACGGGCTTGATTGAAGTGCAGGCCTCACAGAAACTCCATGCTATTAAGAAAACTCTAATGATCCAAGGAGCCACCACATGTATTTATTTACTCTTAAGTTATACCCACATCACACAATGGAAAAAGGTTTGAAGAAAAATCTGTTCTTAGATTCTTTATTTTATTTTTTAATTTTATTTCACCATATCCATGTAGAAATGGTGACTATACAAGTGGACCTCACCAGATGCAATACACAGGAATTGAAGCAACTACATCTGTGGAAGGAGATGATGGAGAAGCTCAATGTCATCGGTCAGAACAAGGGCATGGGCCGATTGCAGAACAGACCATCAATTGCTCATATATGCAAGTTGACAATGAAGCTGAAGAAAATTAAAACAAGCCCATGAGAGCCAAAACACAACCTTGATTATAACCCACTTGAACTTAGAGACCATCTGAAGAATAGATTTGACGTTGAACACTAATGGCTGAAGACCAGACAAATTGTGGGATGACATCAAGGATATCATATATGAAAAAAACAAAAGGTCATTAAAATGACAGGAAAGGAAGAAAAGACCAAAATGGATGTCAGAAGAGACTCTGAAACTTGCTCTTGAAGTAGAATAGTAAAGCAAATGGAAAAAAAAATAATGTAAAAGAACTGAACAGATTTCAAAGGATGCCTGGAGAAGACAAAGTAAAGTATTATAATGAAATGTACAAAAACCTGGAGTTAGAAAACCAAAAAGGAAGAACACACTCAGTATTTCTCATGCTGAAAGAACTGAAGAAAAAATTCAAGCCTCAAACTGCAATATTGAAGGATTCTATGGGCAAAATATTGAATGACATGGGAAGCATCAAAAGAAGACAGAAGGAAAACACAGAGTCAGTGTAGCAAAAAGAAATGGTTGACGTTCAGCCATTTCAGGAGGTAGCATGTGATCAAGAACCAATGGTATTGAAGGAAGAAGTCCAAGCTTCACTAAAGGCACTGGTGGAAAACAAAGCTTCAGGAATTAACAGAATACCAATTGAGAAATTTAGAAGACAGCTACCTGGCCAACCTACTGGAAGAGATCCATTTGTGTCCCTATTCCAATGAAAGGTGATCAAACAGAGTGTGGTAATTATCGAACAAATATCATTAATATCATATGCAAGTAAAATTTTGCTGAAGATAATTCAAAAACGGTTGCAACAGTACATGGACAGGGAACTGTGAGAAATTCAAACTGGATTCAGAAGAGGACACGAAATGAGGGATCATTGCTGATGTTAGGTGCATCTTGACTGAAAGCAGAGGAACTGTAGAGAGGGTTTCCAAGATGGGAGAGATGGAAGTGATAGCTCTTAAGTCTTACTCATCTATTGTCCACAGTTGAACATTGCAGGCATTAAGTATTCCCAAAGGGGTACCATGGTAGCATCAATACACTCGCCTTGGCTCATAATCACCCCATTCACTCTACAACATGCCCTTTAAGTACTTTGTTCACTGCTGCTCTACTTGAAAAAAACATTTGTCCACTGTGCTACTTACACACAGAGAAAAGTAAATTGATCAACAAATCCTGCTATGCAGATTCCTTTTTATCTGTCAAAAAATCAGAGCATTAAGGCATCAAAGCCTACCCTAGCTGTGCTCTTGTACTGCAAAGTAATGGCAGAGAGACAACAAAATCAGGGAAGAAATCTTTTTTTCCCTAGAACTGGCTCTTACTCACATTCTTTTATCATTCAGATAGCAAAAGTGGCTTACACTGAATCGAAGGCCACAGAATCCTCCTGAGGCTACCCTACTGTTACTGACTAACCTCCAGGAATACCCAAGGGTAAGGGAAAAAATGTGCTGAGGCAAAAATCCACACTGCTTAGAAAGTATGTAAGGAAAAACAAAACATGCAAAACCTCTGTTTTTAGACAAATCCCCTGATCAAAAATATTCTTGATAGCCCAGTTAAGAAAAATCTCTGCTTCAAAAGAGACCAACCTCTGGGGAAGCTTTCACAGATGATAAAGTTAGCAGTCACAGTGATTGAAAGGGGACATTATACTTTAAAATGTAATGAATGCTGTTAGGACAGATGTGGTTAGCAGAAGGGGGGAAAAAGACTATACTGCATATATCTAGAAATACTGAAACAGAAATAAAAATGCCTACTTGCCATATTTTCCTAGGAATGAGTGTATTTACCCATTTTCAGTTAGGCAGGAAAAGAACGTTGGAGTTGATGACATCCTCCCTGTCAACAAGCCCAGGTCAAAAAGTGATCAAGAGTTAGATGAACCATCATAAGCGGATAGGGTTTTATTCCATTCAGTTATTTACTGCCCACTGAAGGTCCCTTTTTTTCCATCCAACAGGAAATTGCCTTTCTCAGAAGTGAAAAACATACATCAATCTATGTAATACGAGTTTTATTATAGACATAAAAATCCATATTTTACCCCCAGCCAATGTTTCATGGGGTCACATCACCCTGTCTGAAACAGCAGAGAAGTTCCAGAATTAAGAAGGTCTTGGAAGAGGAAAAAAAAAAAAAAAAAAACTCACTGCGTAAGTCAGATCTCATTCATAGCGACCCCCTTGGGCTTCTGAGGCGATATCACTACAGAAGTAGATTGCCCAGCCTTCCTTCTGAAAAGTGGCTGGTGGGTTTGAACCACCAGCCTTCTGGTTAGCAGTCAAATGCCTTAGGCACTATGCCACCAGAGCTCCTGGAAGAGTGTGTAGAAAAAGTTTCACATGCTTTTTTAAAAATTATTATTATTAATTCAAAAGCTATATATTCTAAATGGGAGCTCTGGTAGCATAGTGCCTAAGGCACTTGACTGCTAACCAGCAGGCTGGTGGTTCAAACCCACCAGCCACTCCTCAGAAGGAAGATGGGGTAATCTATTTCCGTAGTGATACTGCCTTGGAAACCCAAGGAGGGGTTGCTATGAGTTGGATCTGACTCGATGGCACATAACAACAACCAACAACAACATATTCTAAATGAGAATTACCTATGCTGCAAGTATGGCTTGGCTTTCCAAATCCTTTAAGGAAGACTAAACTCTCTCTCTTTCTCTCTCTCTCTCTCTCTCTCTTTCAAAGCTTCTTAGCGTTGACCAGGTTTTGGTTTCAGGGGGGATCGAGTTTGCGATGAACATGGGGAAAGGTGTTTTCCCTGAGTTTAGATACCTGTGTTTCATAAACAAGGTATCCTTGAGTAGCAAAAAACATTAAGCACTTGGCTGCAAACCAAAAGGTTGATGGTTCCAGTCTACCCAGAGGAATCTTGGAAGAAAGTCCTAGCAATCTACTACTTTTTTATTTCAAATAATATTTTATTGTATTTTCAGGGAAAGTATACAGAACAAAAGAGGTTCCCATTCAACCATTTTTTAGAGTATTTATTGACCATTTGGTCTAATATAGATGTTTTTTAAAAAGAGTGAAATCCTCAATATTCACTACCTTATGCACTAACCTACTATTTAGCTAAAAGGTGATGAGGGGATAGTTTTGGCTCAAGGCTTAAAGAATATCTCAGGGCAGTGGTCTTGGGAATTCCTCCTGCCTCAGTGAGTCCAGTAAGTCTGGATTTTTTGAGAATTTTAAGTTCCATTCCACATTTTTTCCCTTTCTATCAGGATCCATCTGTTATGGTTCTGATCAGAATGTATGGCAGTGGTAGCTGGGCACCATCTAGTTCTTCTGGTCTCAGGACAGAGGAGGCCATTTTTCACATAGACTATTAGTCCTGTAGACTGGTTCTTTCTTTGAACCTTGAATTTCCTTCTTTCTCTCTCTGACAATCTACTAAAAGATCACAGCCATTGAAAACCCTATAGAGTTATATAACTTGCACATGAAAAAAATGTTCAATGTCATTAGCCATTGGAGAGATGCCATTGAAAACCACAGTGAGATAACTCTTTACTCCCACTACAATGACTTAAGATTCAAAACCTGAAAAATAACAAATGTTGGCAAGGATGCAGAGAAATTGGAACTCTTATCCATTGTTGATTGGAATGCAAAATGGTACAGTCACTATGGGAAACAGTTTTCCAGTTCCTCAAAAAAGTTAAACATAGAACTACCATGTTGTTGTTGTTGTTGTTGTTATTTGCCATCGAGTCGGCCCCGACTCATAGAACTACCATACGACCCAGTAATTCCACCAGAAGGCAGCAAGGCAAACAGACACAGAAACATCAATGTTCACTGCAACACTATTCACAATTGCCAAAAGGTGGAAACAATCTAAGTGTCCATCAATGGATGAATGGATAAACAAAATGTGATGCATACATAAGATGGAATACTACTCAATCACAAAGAAAAATTAAGTCCTGATACATGTGACAACATAGATGAACTTTGAAAACCTTATGCTCAGGGAAATAAGTCAATCACAAAAGGACCAATTTTATATGATCTCACTTACATGAAGTAACAAGAACAGGCAAATGTATAGAGACCAGAGTTTATTAGTGGTTACCAAGGGCAGGAGAGAGGGGGAAAGGGGAAGTTTTTGTTTAGTGAGTGAGTGATTATGGTGATGGGAAATTTGGCAACAATTACAAGTGGTGATAGTTCCTGAACATGATTAATATAATTGATACCACTAAATTGTACACTTGAAAAATGTTGGATTGGCCAATGTTAGAGACCAATTTTTTTAAAAAGAAAATTTTATGGAGCATAGCTCTACTCTGAAACATGGCAACTGGTTTCATAAACATGACTCATGCCATCAAGTAAGATATGCATTAAAGAGAGGCTCACTGGAAAAATCAGACTTTCATAGAAAGAGATGCATATTATATTTGAAACTCTGCAAAGCCTTAAGAAAGGAGCAGTTGAGAAGAGTGCATGAGCAGAACAAACCTTTCATTTATACACGAAGTGTTTGTGGCACAAAATCATATACATATCAGACCATATAACCAATATGATTTAGTTCCTAAAGCACTCAGCTGGATTTGAGAGCGATTTGGCTACCATAGAAACTATTCTGCATATCACAAGGGTAGATAGGATGAAATCTGCTGACTTGAAGCTGTTTCCTTCCTCTTTCATGTGTATTTCTCTAGAAACTCTATGATTGATCAAAAAGTGTAACCATCCGTAATAGGAGAGACACATTCTTCAGCCAAAGATACACAAGTACTGAAGCTTCAGGGCCCCAACCTGCTAGCACATTTTCATTGGACCTTCCAACCCTCCTTGTAATCCACAAATGTCCTACCTTTCAAAACCCACCATCAGCACATTTACCATCATTGTTTTGGCACTATTAATGAAATGTCTTACGGTGATTTATATTTGCAACTACTTCGAGTTGATTATTTTTATAATTTCATCTCACACTATTCACACTGCATTTTAAAACTATGACCACCATTGGCAGAACTATGTAAATATTTAACAGTAGCCACCTACTTTGGACATTTCCATAATAATGGAATTGTTCATTGTAAATGCAGATAAAGTTAATATATTTAATATTTCCAATCAATATTATAAGGAAATCCTGCCAAATTCATCTTTGAAGCCTTTGGTTTGCATTGGCACTACTCTATAATATTCAATTTTATATATTAGATATTTAATATTAATATACTTTTTATTGTGATCTGGGTGAAGGTTTACAGAGCAAATCAGTTTTCCACTCAATAATTCACACACATTTTGTTTCATGTCATTGATTGCAATCCCCACAATGTATCATCATTCATCCCACTTCCTCCTTGTGTTCCCTGTTTCCATTCTTCCTCCTTTCTAACCCTTCCTGCCTTCTAAAATTTGCCATACTGTCCATTTGATCTCCAGTCGTTGATTGTTCTAAGGAGTGTGTACCTCCCTGGTGTTATTGTTCACCTCATAGGACTGTCTATTGTTTGGCTGAAAATTGAACCACTGTGGTGAGTTGTTTCAGACATGAATGGTGACTAAGGACCATAGTCTTGGGGATTCCATCAGTCTCTACCTGACCAATAAGTTTGGTCTTCTTTATGATTTTTAGTTATGTTCTACATTTTTCTCCCACTCTATCCAGGATCTTCTAATGCGATCCCCTTCAGAGCAGTCAGTAGTGGTAGCAGGGGACCATCTAGTTCTGTTCATTGAGGCTAAGGTTCACCTGGTCCATTAATCCTTTGGACTAATTGATTCTGTGTATCATTGGTTTTCCTCACTCTTCTTTGCTTCAAACATAGAGACCAATAGTTGCACCTTAGATAGTTGCTCACAAGCTCTGAAGACCCCTGTCATTACTCACCAAAGTAGGATGTAGAACATTTTCTTTGTGAACTATGTTGTGCCAACTGACCTTGATGTCCGCCATAACTATGGTCCTGAGCCCCCAGGCCCAGTGATTCATTCCCTCAAGGTGTTTGGTTACGGCTAAGAAGTTTTCTTAACTTTGCTCCCTGTATGCTTTACAACATTCATGGATATATTTGCAACATATGTAAAAACATATGTAGAAATAACAAAACCAAAACCAAATTCACTGACATCAAGTCATTTCAACTCATAGCAACCCCTCCTCGGGTTTCTGAGGCAGTATCTCTATGGAAGTAGATTGCCCAATCTTCCTTCTGAGTGGCTGTTGGGTTTTAACCAACAGCCTTCTGGTTAGCAGTCAAGTGCCTTAGGAACTATGCTACCAGAGCTCCTGTATCCACTCATAGATTATAGTTATTACTGCTATTGCAGGACTGTATATGTAATAATATTTACCTTTGTTGTCTTTAACTCTTGTGCTCCTCCCAGTGTCTTCCTTTGCCTTGATCATTTTTTGCAGACCTCCCCCTTATTGTATACTGCCATCCCCCTCACCCAAGTTAGTATGTATTTACCCTCTAGTGCATATTAATCTTTTTTTATTTGCATGAGCAGAATGTGTGTTTCCTGGCTCTTAGAATCCAAGCTATTGATATTCTTAAATAACTAGGTAATTTATTGTCTTCAAACACCAACCTAAAGTGAAGTGACAGCTTAACTGTTCCACCTTAAAGACTGTCTTATGTTTTAATTCACCTGGATCACATGCATTCCAGGTTTTCCTCATTAAATAGATCCTTGGTCAACAACTGTTGTTTAACAAACAAACAAACAAAAAATCAAGTATATCTGTGTGTTTGGTGCAGAGGCAGAAGATTTATTTGGAATGAAGCCTAAAACCAGATTTAGTGAATGTGACAAGTCTTTTATTCAAAGATTGGATGGACTACACTTTAAAAGTCCGTAATTATCATTAGACACTTGCAAAATACCACAAGGGTGATAACCAAGTTTCCCTTTATTGCCACAGAAACAAAACATCTCAAAGCAAGTAACAAAATAACACTCAATAATCCATCAAGACAACACCAAATTTAAGTTGGCACATCCTAAGGGTCAAGCACACAACCAGGCAACATTCACTAAACTCCCTCTGCAAAGATAATGGAAGAGATGTCAGCAGAGTCACCACAAGAGAATATCATCTAATTCTAAAATGTCAATAAACAGAATTTTATGAAATCTGGGTTCCCACATTGCAGTGGATGGACCTCGCATATACTGATTGCATCACCCAAATTATTAGCTTTCCACCTTCAAGAATTTGGGAAACAACCTTTGTGACTATGTTTCATTTTATATCTAGAATGACTGATAATTACTGACCTATGTGGGTGAAGAAAAAGTGAGACTCAATCTGTGTTTGGAGTGGGTTCACTTTACTGGAACAAAGGAAGACAGTTGGCAGGGTTGGCCATATAAGCAAATATTCTATATCATGTAAGAGGCTATGGTAAGACGCCCCAACTCAAAAGCATCTTATTCACCATGCTGCCTCAATGCCTGAATTCCCATGAACAGTAAATAATTTTTTATCATCAGTTTCTCCAGATATCTCCTGAAAAATGCAAATATTCGTGGGGAAAGGGTTGCAGCTCCCATATAAGAGGACTTTTTGTGAATTACAAGGAAGTCTCTGAATGGCGCAAGTGGTTTGTGTTCCACTACTAACTTAAAAGCTCGTGGCTTGAACCCACCCAACAGCACCATGGAAGAAAGAACTGGTGATCTATTTCTGTAAACATTACACCCAAGAAAATCCTATGGAACAGCTCTACCCTGTAACACATGGAATGGCCATGACTCAGAAAAGACTTGACAGCAACATCTTTGAGTATTTGCAGGGCAGATGCCGCTCAACCAGAGAAAAGCTAGGTCTCTGGGTTCAATGTCAGCCCTCAACAATCCCCACTGCATGGTGCTTTTGTGCACAACAATATGAGGTTGCCTGCTGGTGTTCAACAACCCCAACTCTTGTTTTCTTGGAGGCCTCCATATTGCTGTTGATGGTATTGAAAAGTAATCTCCTCTTTAACCTGGGCAAAAACTTCTAGAGCTTCCAGAATGAACTGTCACCGATACTCTATTAGCAATCTTGAGAAAAGACTCATGTTTTAGGCTGCACTTGCCTGAAACCTCAAGGGCAGTGATCCAACCAAGTCTCTTATCCCTGACACTCTTGACTGCTGCCCCAAAAGGAAATCCTTTAAGTCACCTAACCTTATTTATTTTCACCTCCACCAAGCAGGTCTGGTGGTGTGGTGGTTAAAGCATTTGGCTGCTAACCAAAAGGTCAGCAGTTCAAACCCGCCAGGGGCTCCACAGGAGAAAGATGAGGTAGTCTACTTCAGTAAAGATTTACAGCCCTGGAAACCCTATGGGGCAGTTCTACTCTGTCCTACAGGGTTGCTATGAGTTGGAATCAACTCAATGCCAGTGGGTTTGACTTTTGGTTTTATCTCCTAACCCACCATTAGCTGTTTTTTCTACTGAAAACCTTACATTAAAATTTTTATTTCGGGATCTTTGATTCATGGGTGGGCACACCTCATCTCAACTCTGCATTCAGTAACATCATGTTGGTAGGTAGCTTGAAATCAGTCACAGTGGGCGTATTTGTAATCCCTGGGTGGTGCAAATGGTTTGCACTCAATCACTAACCCAAAGGTTGGCAGTTCAAACTTGCCTAGTGGTGCCATGGAAGAAAGGCCTGGCAATCTACTTCCATGAAGATTACAGCCAAGATAATCCTTTGGAGCAGTTCTACTCTCTACCCATAGGGCTGCCTTGAGTTGGAATCGACTCCAGGGCGACAGGTTTGGTTTGGGATTACCACAGAAATTGGCAAATGTTTCAGATCAGGGCTTTTCTCTAACAATGAGCCAATGTTTATAAATTTACCAGCACACTTATGCTGTGATTTCAGAAAATTTTCCTCCCTCTCACAAAATCACTTTGTTATTTTCAAATCAGTTAGTTAGAGTCTGGTTCTCCCAAGAGATCTCTATTTATCTCATCATCCTGTCAAGTAGAAGTAGGTCGTTTTACCATATTCCAATTTTCCTTTGGGAAGCCCTTTAAAGCCCTACATTGGAGGAATACATTTTATTTATGTCAATATAACATGCAATGTATAATTCTACTGTTTACCCCATCAGATTAAATTATGTAATGCATCTGCCTTCCCACTTGCTCAAAAGCTACTTGAGGGCAGTAGCCATGTTATATTAATTTTTAGACATCCACCTGGATCCTAAATCAACACCAATGGAAGCAACAGTCAAGAAATTAAGTGTCGTACTGCATTGGGCAAATATGTAAAAGACCTTTTTAAAGTGTTAAAGAGCAAAAGATGTCACAATGAAGACTGTGTGCCTGACCCAAGGCATGGTATTTTCATTCGCCTCATATGCACACAATAGCTGGACACTGAATAAGGAAAACTGAAGAAGAATTGATGCATTTGAATTATGGTGTTGGCAAAGAATATTGAATAAAGCCCAGATTGCTAGAAGAACAAACAAATCTGTCTTGAAAGAAGTACAGCCAAAATGCTCCTTAGAAGCGAGGATGGTGAGACTTCATCTCACATCCTTTGGCCATGTTAGGAGGAGGGACCAGACCCTGGGTAAAGTCAATAAAAAAGGTCAATAATGAAGAGGAAGAGCCTCAATGACATGGAATGACACAGTGGCTGCAACAATGGGCTCAAATATTGCAATGACTGTAAGGATGGCACAGGACTTGGTAAAGTTTTGTTCTTTTATAGAAAAAGGTTGCTATGAGTTACGAGCAACTCAGTGGCACCTAACAACAACATCAACATACATTCACCGGATTCTCTTTGCTGCCCATTGCTGTTCAAAGGCCATTTCTTTGTTTACCCTCTTGCAGAAACATTTCTTCTTTCAAGGTCATGTTGTCTGGATCTGCTTCTCTGTGCCTTGACCAGCTCCCTCATATTCAATGAGAACTCAGTCCTCTTCTCAATCCTGAGCCCTGCTTTCATGCTGGGCAACCTCAACATTCTTGAGGATGTGTCATTCAATATATAGCCACAATGATCCCCTATTTTTTCAACCCTGTTCTGGTTACATAGTACCGCTCTGACAAGAATATACCACAAATGGGATGGCTTGAACAAACAGTATTCTCTTACAGTTCGGGAGGCTAGAAATCTGAGTTCAAAGTGCCAGGCTCTAGGGACTGTGTGAAAGCCCCTCGACCTTGGGCTTTAGCTCTACCTCTTGCTCCCAGCCCACTGAAGCTAGAGGCATCTCTTCACTCAGGCAGCTACTGGCTGCTAAGGCTAACAAGCCCAAGGTCGACAGATAAAATGGCACAGTCCCAATGTTATCAAACCACACAGCAGGCCATTAATTCAAGTCCATTGAAAGTTCCAAGGTTGGCAGAGCATGGCAGGCTGCTGCACAATGACACGGCTACATGCAGGGTTCAAGCATCCCATAAGCTAGAGACCATTCCCCAAGCCTTCTCCTTATAATCAGGAAGCACACTATATCCCTGAGGCAGCTACTCAGCTGCTCACAGTAGATTCCACCATGGAGTTGATTACCAGTCTTATCATAGTGTATACTACCACTAGCTGCCCAGCCACTCAACCAAGCCCAGCCAAGTTGACACACAAACTTAACCACCACAAACCTCATTCCACTTCAGTTACATTCAACAGTTAAGAGTTCAAAATGAATGTTTTTCAAATTTGTTCCATGCAAAGACCATATCCTGGACCTCTATTTCTCTAGGAAATTTCTCACTTGGAATATACCAAACTCTAAGTTCCTCCTGGCTAAAACAACATCTATTCTTCCACTACACTCACAGTTTAACTTTGCCAGACTACCACCAAGAGTTCCTTCGTCCTTTCTTTTTCACTCAGGTCATCATATCCTTCCAGCTCTACATATGTCCCTGTCAAATCTAAACTCCATAAAGAATCATTTCAGTCCCTTTCTTGCCAGCACTTCCAACCCTTTCAGTTTGTTAGCTCTCCATGGCACTGACCCTGACATCACTCATTCTCTCATCAATATGAGTACCACCTTCTCTTCTCCTATCTCCAGCCTGCTGAGCCTGATGAGAAAGAAAAGAGACAACTGCCCAGATAGGGCTCATGGTGTAGTCATGGTCTCCAAGTGGCTCTCAGCAAGCCTATAAATCTATGTTGTTGTTGTTATTATGTGCCATCAAGTCGGACCCAACTCATAGTGACCCCTCCTTAGGTTTCCGAGGCAGTATCACTATGGGAGTAGATTGCCCAACCTTCCTTCCGAGGAGCAGCTGGTGGGTTTGAACCTCCAGCCTTATGGTTAGCAGTCAAGTGCCTTAGGCACTATGCTATCAGAGCTCCATATAAATCTATAAGATTTCTATATAACCCATAAATTCCATAAATCCCTAGTCTGTTCTTGCTTTCATTATCACCAAAGCTTTTCTGAACATGTACCATTCTTTTTGAAAACCCTACCCTACTTCACGGGAGCTCTGGTAGCATAGTGGCTAAGACTCTTGCCTGCTAACCAGATGGCTGGCGGTTCAAACCCACCAGCCACTCCTCGGAAGGAAGGTTGGGCAATCCTACTTCCGTAGTGATACTGCCTCGGAAACCCAAGGAGGGGTTGCTATGAGTCAGGGCCGACTCGATGGCACATAACAACAACAACAACAACCCTACTTAACGAGACAAACTTTTCTCCTGATTCAGGGCTACAAGTAAGGCTCTCATGCAAGCCAACCCCTACCATTTGCAGAGTCCAGGGCAAGAGTGCAAATGGAGGCCTTCAGCTACAGCCTACCTTTCCCCCCTTTTCTTCCACTAGGCTCCTTTCCACACCATAAGGAGCTTCCCTAACAAACATATGGACATTCCAACCCGTACGTCCAAACTCCATCCAAATTCCCCAAGCAGATACCTTAGTCACTCCTCAGACCTAAATATGCTGAAGCATGTATTTCTCATGGCAGAACTACAGATACAAGAGGGAAAGTCCAACTGCACAGGTATATTTCAAGCCTCTCTGCACCTCATACTCACAAGCATCCCATTGGCCAAAACAAGTCACATGACCAATCCCAACATCCTACTGGCAAAAACAAGTCACATGTCCAAGCACAACATCAATGGGATAGGGTAGTATACAATCTTCCCATGCAGGTGGAGGGGGGAGAGGGATTATTTGCTGAACAATAATATAATTTACCACATGAAGTCAACAGTAGTTTCACATCTAATTCTTCCTAGGAATAGGAACAGCAAAGCCCCCTTATAACAAACCATAATCAGACTACATTCAACAGTTAGGAGTTCAAAGGGAATTTTTTTCTAGCTTAGTCCCTGCATATTTTGTAAACAACATCTAATACATCTTCACATTTCTATGTTTTATAAACAGTTCAACAAATTAGATGTCAAAGAATCCTAAGGGCGGAAGTTTCCTGATAAGAGGAATCTCATAAAGAAATTACAGTAAATTTAGAAACCAGAATGACATTTCCATCCTTTATTTGTTTACCACTTGAACTTTAGCAACTATATGGCAATGCATTAAAAGTCTTCTTAGTCATTTTTTTGGTGAGTTTCCAGTCTCCTGAAAAATTATAGACCCAACAAATAGTTCAAGGACTTCATAATTTACCAAAATTGTCTAAACTTCTGGAAAAGGCCCTCCCCCCCACCTAAAATACTTAGAACTTACAGCCTATGAAGCTAAATTGACCTGCTTTCAGCTTGGGGTCTTTCTCAATCTGTAGAATTTATGAATAAATCCATTTTTTTGCTATGGTATCTGTTATGGTAAAGGGATAAAAAGTGACCCTTGTTTTTGTGAAATGCCAGCAATAACTACGAGCAACAGCTATTCCAATTACCGTCCTAACCAGTGGCTATAAAAATACTACTTTATACATTTAAAAAAAAAAAAAACCTCACTGCTGTGGAGTCGGATCCAACTCATAGCGACTCCTCCTTGGGTTTCTGAGGCGGTTTCACTGTGGAAGTAGATTGCCAAACCTTCCTTCCAAGGAGTGGCTGGTGGGTTTGAACCGCCAGCCTTCTGGTTAGCAGTCAAATGCCTTAGGCACTATGTCACCAGAGCTCCTACTGTATACATAAGCTACATGAAAGTGCCCGAGCATGGTGGCATGATTCCAAGAGTTGTGTATCTCTTTACAGTAGTGTGTCCTTCCATTTTGGGAAGGTATTTATGTTTGTTTGTTTTTTTCTTCCCCCTGATGCTGTTTAGATTTCTGGCCAGTGATATTTTATCATAGATAGAAGGAAAAAAATACTTAATTAGGTTTTAAGAAGTTTGACTTTAGCTTTAACCATAGTGATTTTATCACAGCATGGTCAGAGTGAGGAGAGAGGCCAACAGAAAGTCGCAGAAAGGAAGCCTCAGCAGGCGAGATGGCAACATTTTTTAGTGAGAAAATTAGGTTGGACAGGAGACACACAAAGCACACTCTAGCAAGCAATCAGCAATGTAAAACTTGGTATATAGAGGGCCTCTCTTATTCGAAGAATTCAAGGAACTTTCCTGGTACAAAGTGTTCAGTGCAATAACATTCATATGGCTCAAGAAGCAACTATTTCTGGGTCAAAGGAAGAGACAAGAAAGCTGGGTTATATGGTCAAATAGAAACATGATCAGCCAGAGTGTGTAAAACTAAATCTAGGCATCTATACAATGAGCTAACTGATGCTAATCTGATAAAATCAGATGGCCCCAGAATGCTAGAGTATGGCAAGCAGAAAGCCAATTTCTGTTATAAAATGACCAGTTTATTTACTGTAGTATTTAGA
>NW_006922412.1:666889-668319 GCF_000298275.1 Orycteropus afer afer
TTTTTCCACTCTTGCTAATGACATAGATTTGATCAATTGATTCCACAAAAGGATGTGTTTTAAAGACTTTTTTTTATGTATTCATTAAATTTCTTCAGAAATTTTTCTTCTGAAAGAGCAATGAGTATTTACAAAACCTTCCCATTTATAGTGTTAACATTACATACTTGGAAACAGAGCTCAAATACAATAACAGCAATATAAAATTATCAGCATATATATATATATTTTAGGATTCTGGAGTAAAATCCCTGTAGCTTTTGCAACTCAATGAATTACTTTGTCACTATTTATAAAAAAAATCGCACATAAAATCAAACCTAGGAATACCAGTGGAAATGTGCCAAGAGCATGTTGGTTTTTTTGACCCTGGGCATGGGAAAAAGGGGTGTAGCTGTTGTTTAGATATTGTATGCTAGAAACACACGCACATTAAGTTTTGGAAAAGAATTTACAATGCTGTGTGGTGTCCACAGAAGTGGATTAGCAAAATAAAGACAGATGGCAATGATTTAATCTAACTCATAACTCTAACACTTTACAGCTATGTTACCATTACACACTTTTCTACTGTACTAATTCAGACTTCAGGTTGACATTGATCACAAGAATATATGCATATATTCAACACCATCTGGTGCATATGTGCAATTCAAGGAAAAGGAGTTAGCTACCATGGGGTGTCAGTAGTAAAAGCTGATTCTGGAGTAACACTCTTCTAATGGGAAAAGCAAAGAGCTTGGGTGGCCCAGTTGCTGACCCTGTCATAATTGCCAAAATCCAACTGACATTTCTCCCATTCAAAATATTTTCCTGAAACCACAGTGATACGGGAGCTCTGGTAGCATAGTGCCTAAGGCACTTGACTGCTAACCAGAAGGCTGGCGGTTCAAACCCACCAGCTACTCCTCGGAAGGAAGGTTTGGGCAATCACTACTTCCATAGTGATACTGCCTCAGAAACCCAAGGAGGGGTCGCTATGAGTCAGGTCTGACTCGATGGCACATAACAACAACACAGTGATACAATGCACAGACCTTCATGTGGGGTAACCCTGATATGATGTACATTATCTTTAAAATTAGTTTCCAACTTGAATTGAAAATCAATACAGGTTGTATAAACAGATTTTCACTTGTTCTTTTTCTGTCGGTAAAAGTATAAACCAACGGAGAACAAGATTTTCGACGTACTCAGTGTGGAAAGAAAAAATTCGGTGTTCTGTATATAAATCAAAGCATCAAACCACTGCCATCTAGTTGATTCCAACTCATGGAACCCTCATGTATTACAGAAGAGAACTGCTCCATAGGGTTTTCTCGGTTGTAATGCTTATGGAGGCAGATTGCCAGGCCTTTCTTCTGCAGTGCTGCTGAATGAGTTCAAACTTTTCAGTTAGTGGCTGAGTGCCAGCCATTTGTGCCACCTAG
>NW_006922412.1:668420-670698 GCF_000298275.1 Orycteropus afer afer
GCCTTTGGGTTTTCAAGGTGGTAAATCTTTATGGAAGTAGATTTCCCAGACTTCCTTCTGCGGGATGGCTGGTGGGTTTGAACTGCCAACCTTCTGGTTGGCAGTCAAATGCCTTAGGCACTATGCTACCAGAGCTCCTTTCTGTATATACACGAGCTTAAAAATATACTGGAAAATCAAACACCATGCTTCCAAACAAACATCACAAGTCCAAAGCTTTCTAAAAAGCTCTTACCCATCCTTGCTAACCAGCTTCTCCACGCCCTAGCCATCAAGCCTAGAGGCCTGATTTCTCTCTTGGTCGGGATGTAATTACACAACAATCATACATTTCAGGCTGCCCATCTCTGGGAGAAGAAAAGGAAACACTGGATTATGATGATTCAGACTCATTTAATGCACTGTTTTGACAGACTTCAAGTCCTTAAAATAAAAGAAAACCTCTTAATAATAATATAGAAACAGAGACTAAAATACAGGTAAGCAACAAAGAGGATAATGGCAGATATTTGAAGATATTTTGACGTTTTTCCCCAAACAATGTTCTTCTTGTAAATTTGTAAACTAGAGCAAATATATTCATGAAGTGCGGAGAGGAAACAACCAAAATATCTTCAAGAACAAATGAAATGGTTTTAAAATCATACCACACAGCCTATTTCCAACATTAGCATGATGACATAAACATAAAAAGAAAAAGTCAACAGCACGATAAAGATGTTTACCCTTATTGTAATGGCTATAAATGTGCAATAGTATCAAAAAGGCATATTTATACCAGATCAACAGCTATAAATAATGTTTCATTGTCTTTATAGCCTTAATTTACTGGTAAAGTAATAGATATCGAAGGTAGTTAATGCAATTAACCAAGTCCAGAAAAAGAACTCCTAAGAATAGCTGTACTTATAGTTACGCAGCCCCACATCCCAAACACCACAGGACATTCCAAAATTAAAATTCTCTATGTGGCACAGTGCCTAAGGCATTTGACAGCTAACCAGAAGGTTGGCGGTTCAAACCCACCAGCTGCTCCGTGTTAGGAAGAGGGGGCAATCTACTTCCATAAAGATTTATCACCTCAGAAACCCAAAAGGGTCACATGAGCCAGAATCAACTCGATGACAATGAACTTGATTTTGTCTTCTTTTTTTTTTATCATCAGGTAACAGATAATGGATTCCAATTTTTACTTGGAATATACAGCATGCTGTGAAATGTAAAGAGATGGTGTTTGATAGTGTTTTAACTATATGTGGTGCTCTATTAATGAAAATAGAAAGTAGAAAATAAAATATTCAAAATTTCAGTGAAATGTTTTAGGTGTGCTCTATAGCGTTTTTAACAAGCTCTGGTAGCACAGTTCCTAAGGCATCTGTTCTAGTTACCTAGTGCCACTCTGACAGGAATATACCACAAATAGGATGCTCGAGCAAACAGGAATTTATTTGCTCACAGTTTGGAGGCTTTAAGTCTGAGTTCAAAGTGCCAGGCTCTAGGGGCTGGTGAAAGCCCCTCAACCTTGGGCTTCAGCTCTGCCTCCTGCTCCCGGCCCACTGAAGCGGGAGGCTTTTCTTCACTCAGTTGCTGCTGCTGAGACTGACAAGCCCAAGGTTCACAAGTAATAAGGCACAGTCCTGATATTACCAAACCACATGGTAGGCCATTAATTCAAGTACATTAAAAGTCCCAAGATTGGCAGAGCATGGCAGGCTGCTCAACAACTCAGCTACATGCAGGGTTCAAGTGTGCCATAAGCTAGAGACCATTCCCAAAGCTTCTGCTTATATACGGGAAGCAGACCACATCCCTAAAGTGGCTACTCAGCTGCTTGTGGTAGATCCCACCATGGAGTTGATCACCAGTCTCATCATGGGGAATACTGTATCCAGCTGCCCAGCTACTCAACAAGGCTCAGTCAAGTTGACATACAAACGGCAAGGTGACAAGGGGTGGACTGTGATAGTTGGAGTTGTGTGTCAACTTGGCTGGACCACAATTCTGAGTGGTTTAAGGAGTTGTGATGTGAGTTATTCCCATGATAAGATCAGATGTATATGTTTTGAGCAGCCAATCTGTTGAAAGGGAGTTTCCCTAGGGGTGTGGCCTGCTTCCAATATATTTATGGACATCTTGGGAAAAAGAAGACACTGTTCTGTGGAACGGGATCCTGTTGTGCTGCCTACAGCATCTGACTGCTAACCAGAAGGTTGGTGGTTGAAACCTACCAGCCACTCCATGGAAGCAAGACTGGGCAATCTACTTCCATAAAAATTTA
>NW_006922412.1:670798-688902 GCF_000298275.1 Orycteropus afer afer
ACCAATAGGGGTCGCTATGAGTTGGAATTGACTTGACAGCAGTGGGTTTTGGTTTTGGTCTATAGCATTTTTCTTGTTGTTATTAGTTGCAATCAATTCATCCTCCAACTCATGGAGAGCCCATGCACAATGGGATTGGACCACTGTGATTCATTGGAGTTGTACTGGCTGATTTTTGGAAGTAGATCACCAGGCCTTTCTTCCTAGTCTGCTTAGTCTGGAAGCGCCACTGAAACCTGTCCAATATCATAGCAACATGCAACACAAGCCTCTACTGACAGATGAGTTGTAGTTGAGCTTGAGGTGCACTGGCTGGGAACTGAATCTGGGTCTCATTCACGGAAGGTAAGAATTCTAGCACTAAACCACCATCGCCCTCTTCATAAGTTTAAGCAGTTTTTTAAAAGAAGCTTGCCCCAAAAATACAATCATAGTAATACAAATCTATTATTAATGAAACCGTATTAACAAAAGTTAATTTAAAAAAAGATGCTTCCTTTTTATCACAGTACACCAGTTTCAAGAGAAGAGAGTGTCCCCATTTCTACTAAATTTCTATCAACAATACATTGATAAGCATTTTGATAAACTTGGATCAAATATGGATTGGTTTTAAGAAAAGTTTACATTCACTATCCACATGCATAATTCACAAAGATTATGCAAAAGACTAAAGGAAATCTGCAGTGAAGTTTTATGTGAGGACCTAGAAACAGAATAAACTAAAGCCCGATATATCATTCTTCTATAAGGGTTTTGAAAAGTTGTGGTAAAAACGAAGGAGTAAAATAGGTTTCAGAGTGAGTGAGAAACATGAGAAAAGGTTTGCAAGGAATTACAAAAAGGCTGCAAGAAAGAAACTGAACTGCAAGTATCTGTACACCTTGTAGTACGTCCCAGGAAGTGGAAATTCTCATGGTCTTTTGATTCTTGATGAGCAGAAGTGGAAATACTACCTTGATGATAAAAATGAATAAGGAACAAGGTCATTTCATAGTTGAGTTTGGTTTGGTTTTGCTTTTGCGTTTGGGGTGTGTTATATGTGTGGTATATTTTCAAGCCAAATGTACCTTTGTGCTATGAAAATGCCAATGAGCTTAATTACCCTTTACTACAGATGGAAATAACAGAGCATGGAAACAAGAATAGAAGATGCACAGTGCTATTCACATGTAAAATTCTTGGTAAGCCTAGCTGCTTCTTCAGCAGAGGGCACTCTGCAATGAAAAGTGGCTAGAAGCTGAAGGATGCTCTTTCCACTGTAGAATCCAAGATTATAGTTATAATGTCAGTTTGAAGCGAGGAAAATTCCTTCCCACTTCAACTCATCTTATCTATGTGATCCAATAATGGCCACGCTCCTGTGGTCAGATGGAGGTGAATACACACCTATTCAGGTTAATAGGTTTCTCACCTTCCAGCTCACTGTTACCCAATCAATCTACCAAGACTGCCTCCTTGATCTGTTATGAGCTTGCATGTGTAGCAAAGCAATCAATCCCACAAAAGCTGAGAAATCACTATTGCTAAAAATAGAAATGCTCTAGCATGACATCCCTTTATTAAAAAATGGATAGTTTCAGAGGGAAAATCCTGGGTGGTGTCAGCAGTTTGTGAGTGGCAGCTAATCTAAAGGTTAGCAGTTTGAACCCACCCAGTGGCACTGTGGAAGAAAGTCCTGGTGATCAACTTCCATAAAGATTACAGTCAAGAAAACCCTATAGAGCAGTTCCACTCTTTAATACATGGGGTTGCCATGAGTTGGACTAGACTCAACAGCGATGGGTATGGATAGTATATGTGTGTGTGTGTATGTGTATCTTTATAGATAATGGAACCATAATATGAAGACTTTCTGTAACCTATTTTTACTCAAAAGTTTATTTTGGACATCTTTATGTCAGGACTTACAATGCTATCTTGTTGTTTTTAAAACCAAACCAAACCCACCGCCATGGAGTCAGATCCGACTCATAGCAACTCCTCCTTGGGTTTCCAAGGCGGTATCACTACGGAAGTAGATTGCCCAACCTTCCTTCCAAGGAGTGGCTGGTGGGTTTGAACCGCCAGCCTTCTGGTTAGCAGTCAAATGCCTTAGTCATTATGCCACCAGAGCTCCTGTTGTTTTTAACAGATATATAGTATTCCATCAAATGGATGGGCCAGTATTTAACCAGCCCCCCAATGATGAGTTTTTAGGTCGTTTCTATGTTGCTATTCCAAATAATACTGCAAAGAACATTCTTTCACATAAATCTTTGCATATGTATGCTAATATATCCATAGAGCAAACTGCAAGCAATGGATTTGCTAGGTCAACAGTCATATATTTTTAAGTGTTTTTTGATCTCTATTGCCAAGTGGGCCTATAACCAGATTGTATCAATTTCCATATCCCAACCATTCATGAAAATAACTACACATCCACTTTGCTCGTACCCTTTGTTATTCTTCTACTGTAATTAGGGGGCTACAAGCTGTGTCCCATATTAAAATGCAAAGTGATACAAGACCAAGAGGAAAGATAGGTCTTTCCTTTCTTATTTATCTTTTGTCCATAGACACATACAGTGCCTGAAAGACTGCTTAACCCACAGGATCACCCCAGAATTTGTTGCTTTAGTGAGTGGAAAGTGGGAACACTGGTGAAATGAGAGAAGTGGGAAGATTCTGTAGGGTTTCTAGGAAACTCTATACTTGATAAAAGCTTTTTTATTCTTTTCTCACATCTTATATCTATCCATAGGCATATCATTTGCCAGGATTTCAGAAAAGGGTTGTCACAAAAGATATGGTTTATAAATAAACCTCTTTAGAAAACTTGGAGTTCTAGCATGCATTTTTAATGTCATTGTACTGCATAAAGTCTTCAGGTGGTGGCACCTTAGTGGCTTCAGAAGTCTTACCAAGACAAAATTACTCTTCCAAATTTTGGGGTGGGGAAATTACTATCAATTAATGCAATTAGGATCAATCTGAAAGCTAGCATGAGGTCGTATTTGAATAGTTCAAACCCCAGTAATTGTGATTTGGCAAAAAGTTTAAATGGAGCACCAGAAATAGGCCAGAGAGTTGTCTGCGGTATCACACAACATTTCAGCGATGTTGGGTACAGTACAGTACCATTCTACCAATTACATGAGGTAGCAGCTAATGGTTCAGGAGCTACAGTATTTGGTGACAAGTTGTAGCATCTAAAATGCCAGCTATTAATTTTGTTGTCTAATATTTATTTTAAATATTAGTCATAAAGTGTCAACTGGACTTCAGACTATTAGAAATCCTCTTGATAGCATAATTTCTGTGAAGGAAAATGTACCTATCAGTTTATCATTTAACAACTTTTGTCATTTCTGAATGATGGTAAGGGGTGAGCTGTTTTGACTCTCATAAAGGCACTTATTTGTGGCCTCCCATTTCCTTCAGGTTGAAAATTCTGCAAGGCATTCTTCTTTGAGACATTTCCACATACAACCAATAGCATTTAATACACTCTACTACCAAGGAATAGAAATGAACATTTTTAAGCACCTAAATATATGCCTGACCCCACCTCAGGCTCTGTATGTATATGATTTCATTTAACCCTTACCACAGCCTTACCAAATATGAACTATCATGTATATTTTTCTTATATATGTGGAAGCATGCACAGAGAATTTGAGCCACCTTGCTCAAAGATTTGAAGCTAGCTATCTGCTTCCAAAGCTGATGTGCTTCCTACTGCATTGCTACTTTTCACGCAGCCATCAAAACTTCAAGGACATGTTTTCAGATAAGAGTCCAAGCAGAGAACAGTCAGCATTTTAATCTCCAGGAATTTTTAGCATTGAAATGAGCCAGCTCTCCCAATCAGGAAGGAATGATAAGGAATGATGGATGCAAACATCCAATTTACAAGCAGGTGGAGGAACACTGAACATCGTTTTTAGTCATTCTGGATTGCTTCTACTAACAGAAGAATAGAGACATTTCAAAAATTATATTTGACCTTAGTCTGTATTTTTTTTAATGCTATTGGCATAGTGCCTGAGGCTTATGACTGCTAACCAGAAGGCTGGTGGTTCAAACCCACCAGCCACTCCTTGAAAGGAATACTGGGCAACCTACTTCCATAGAGATACCACCTCGGAAACCCAAGGAGGGGTCACTATGAGTCGGAATTGACTGGTTGGCAGTGAGTTTGTGTTGTTTTTTTTTTCGTTTGTTTGTTTATTTCAATTAGAAGAGCATATTTCCTACACATTAGCTTCAAAAATATTTTTTTTTAAAGAGAAGTTATTCCGTGCCACATAGGCCTGAATCAGAGGCACTGAAGGCTGTCTACACTTTCCTTGTCAGCCTTTGCTTGATTTCTCCTGCAATAAGCTCATGTGCTCAGTCAACGTCAAGGACCGGTGAGAGAAAACTCCCTACATCGCAAGACCAATCTGACTTTAGAAACATAGCCCTGCTCAAAGAAAAGTCAAGCTAGGACAGAAGCAAAGTAGTAAGTAGATAAAGAAGGGACAAAGTTCAAATCAATAGAAGGAAAGCACAGGGTCACTTTGCCGCCCAGATGAGATCATGCACAAGAACATACTCATTAGGTAATGAAATTCAATATAGTTTTTATTTTATATATATATATATATATACACACACACACATACATGAAAGATAATGAATTCCACAGGTAAAATTTTATACCAAGCCACAAGGGAGATGGTTGAGAGTCTGACTACACAACTTCAAAAATCGGTAGCAAATTGAAGATTTCATTTTCTGGTGTACTGGGCTGGGCTCTCTGACCCACGCTTCTTAGGGATGTAAACTCAATTTGTGTTCTTCTGGCACTGGAATGATCTTTTCCAAAGATACAATTGACAGTCCTATATTTAAGTTGTATAGTTTTCCAGGTTTCTGCATGAGTCTTTAAACTTTAAATTTTTAAAAATCTGTGTCTATTGAATTTAAAAGTGGAGAGAATTTTAAGTATGGATGGGAACCTCAGGGTCAATCTGCATAAAGTTACCAATGTTTCCTGCATTCAGTCCTAATTTTGTCCATTACCAATAAAACCATCTTATTTATGTGGGTGCTGTTTGTTATACAATTAAATAAAATAGAAACAACTTCATGTGGGCAAGTGCTCATTAAGTACTTACCATGCACACAGCATTGTACTAAGCACATGTGCTTTAAATGCATGACCTTCTTCAATTTTGAAGATAACCCCATGGGCAAAGTATTATTATCCCCCAGTTTTGACAATGGAAAGCTAAGTCCAGAAAAAGTTAAGTACCATGGTCTAGTGAAACAATCAAGACATGACTGCGTGGTGTTTTTTTTTTTTAAAAAAAAAAACAACTATTCTGCATGGCCTCTTCTGCATAAGTTCAGGAGAACTGAGAGTCAACAGCTGGCAGTGGGAGCTGCAGCTCCTAGTGCAACACCTCATAGGCCACTAGGAAGATGATTAACCTAATTCTCCATTTCCTCATCTGAAAAATGGAAGTCATAAGAGAGCTATCTCTTATAGTCTATGCACAGGTTAAATGCTTAGTTTGTGCCAGTTTAGTATTACTAATGAATCCCCCCCCCCAAAGAATTACATGCCACTTATGAACAGTACAGTTACACAAGGAAATTGAATAAAATAGAGCAAGGGCCATAGTACGAAGGAATAAAGACACTTAGCAACAAGAGGAGTCAATACAGATGTGGTAGTTGAAACTATAATGTACCTCTAAGGCTACTAGGAGCTCTGCTGGTACAGTGGTTTACGCATTCTGCTGCTAACCAAAAGGATGGCAATGCAAACCCGCTACCTGCTCCATGGGAGAAAGATGAGGCAGTTTGCTTCCGTAAAGATTTACAGCCTTGGAATCCCTACGGGGCAGTTCTACTCAGCCCTAACGGGCCACTATGAGTCAGAATCCACTCAGTGGCACTGAGTTTGGGTTTTTTGTTTTTGTTTTTGAGGCGGGGGGAAGGGGGGAGCCTACTAGAAGCTGAGGCAACATATTGCATCAGGCTCTTTCTTCAAGAAGAGATCCTACACCAGTTTCTTGGTGAAGACAAATGGGTTTCAGAGTGGAGGTACTCCATGGCAAAAACTGAGTTGAGCAGCAGCACCCTCAGAATCAGCTTCACAGAAAAGCCGGAAGCAGATATACAACAGCTGTTTCTTGTAGTAGCCTTAAGTGAAAGATAAAGACCTAATAATAAACTGTAATTGTGTAGCAGCAGCTCTGCAAAAGCTTAAAATAATGTGTCTCAGTTATTTTGCCTCCCTATGGTCTAACAAGAAAGGCAAATGAGAGGCAAAATTACTATGGTCTAATACAAAGGAGCTCTAGTAGCATAGTGGTTAAAGCATTAGGTTGCTAACCAAAAGGTCAAGAATTTGAACCCACTAGCCACTCCACAGGAGAAAGATGAGGCAGTCTGCTTCCAAAAAGAATTACAGCCTTGGAAACCCTACAGGGCAGTTCTACTCTGCCCCAAATGAGTCAGAATCTACTTGAGGCAATGGGTTTGTTCTACTCTGTCGCTGAGTCAGAATCTACTTGACGGCAGTGGGTTTGGTGTTTTTGGTTTTATGTTCCAGCAAAAATATGCAAAACATGATGACTAAATGTGATGCAGTATCCTGGATGGGATCTAAAACAGAAAAAGACATTACATAAAACCTAAGGAATCTAAATAAAATATAGGCTATGTTGTTGCTGTTAAGTGCCATGGAGTCAGTTCGAACTCAGAGGGACCCCATGTATAATAGACCAAAACACTGCCCGGTCCTGTGCCAGTATCACAATCATTGCTATACTTGAGCCCATTGTTGCAGCCGCTGTGTCAATCCGTCTCACTGAGGGTCTCCCTCTTTTTCGCTGGCCCTCTACTTTACCAAGCACGATGTCCTTCTCTAGGGACAGGTCTCTACTGACAACATGACCAAAAACAAGGGACAGGTATCATCATCCTCGCTTCTAAAGCATTCTGGCTGTAATTCTTCCAAGACAAATTTGTTCATTCTTCTGGCAGTAACCGGTATATTCAATAGTCTTCACCAACACCATAATTCAAATGCATCAGTTCTTAGGTCTATCTTATTCATTGTCTGGGTTTTACATGCATATGAGGCTATTGAAAATACTGGTTTGGGTCAGACACACCTTTGTCCTAAAAGTGACAGCTTTACTTTTTAACACTTTAAAAAAGTCTTTTGCAATAGATTTTCCCAGTGTGATGCGTCATTTGATTTCTTGACTGCTGCTTCCATGGGCCTTGATTGTGGATCCAAGTAAGATGAAATCCTTGGCAACTTCAATCTTCTCTCCATTTATCACAATGTTGCTCATTGGTCCAGTTGTGAGGATTTTTGTTTTATGTTGAGGTGTAATCCATACTAAAGCCTGTAGTCTTTGATCTTCGTCAGTAAGTGCTTCAAGTCATCTTCACTTTCAGCAAGCAAGGTTGTGTCATATACATATCACAGGCTATTAATGAGTCTTCCTCCAGTCCTGAAGCCACATTCTTCCTCATATAGTCCAGCTTCTTGGATTGTTTGCTCAGGAGACAGATTGAATAAGTATGGTGAAAGGATACAACCCTTATGCACACCTTTCCTGATTAAAAACCATACAGTATCCCCTTGTTCTGTTCCAACTACGGCCTCCTGGCCCATGTATAGGGTCCACATGAGCACAGTTAAGTGTTCTGGTGTTCCCATTCTTTGCAGTGTTATAAAACTTTATCTTCTCAAGCCACTCTTTCAAATCTTCTGTTCAGCTCTTTTACGTCATCATTTCTTCCATTCCCTCTAGCTACTCTCCATTTAAGAGCAAGTCTCAGAGTCTCTTTTGACATCCATTTCGGTCTTTTCTTTCTTTCCTGTCTTTTTAATGACCTTTTGTTTTCTTCACATATGATGTCCTTGATGTCTTCCCACAGCTTGTCTGGTCTTTGGACACTGATGTTCAATGCATCAAATCTTTCTTTAGGTGGTCTCTAAATTCAAGTGTGATATATTGTAGGTCATATTTTGGCTCTTGTGGACTTGTTTTAATTGTTTTCAGCTTCAACTTAAACTTGCATATGACTAATTGCTGGTCTGTTCCACAGTCAGCTCTGGCCTTGTTCTGACTGATGATATTGAGCTTTTTCATCATCTCTTTCCACAGATGAAGTTAATTTGATTCCTGTGTAGTCCATCTGGTGAGGTCCATGTGTATAGTCACCGTTTAAGTTATTGTAAGAAGGTACTAGTGAGAAATTAAATCATTGGTCTTGCAAAATTCTACCATGCCATCTCCAGCATCATTTCTATCACAAAGGCCATATTTTCCAACTACTGATGCTTCTTTGTTTCCAACTTTTGCATTCAATCAGCAGAAATTATCACTGCATCTTGATTGTATGTTTGATCAATTTCAGACTGCAGAAGTTGGTAAAAATCTTCAATTTTTTAATCTTTAATGTTTAATGTTTTTCATTTTTAATGTTTGGTGTGAAAATTTGAATAATAATAATAAAACAAACTCACTGTCATTGAGTCAATTCCAATTCATAGTGACCCCATTGTGTTTCCAAGGCGATACATCTTTATGGAAGTAGATTGCCTCATCTTCATTCCAAGAAGCAGCTGGTGGGTCTGAATCACCAATCTTCTGGTTAGCAGTCAAATACCTTTGTCAAATTCATTTGAATAATAGTCATATTTATTGGTCTTCCTTGAAGGCATATGGATTTATCCTATCACCAACAGCATTGTACTTCAGGATAGAATTCTCTTTAGAATTGAAAATGGCCAGACTTCGTCTCTCATACTTTGGTCATGTTGTCAAAAAGGACCAGACCCCTGCAGAAGGATGTCATGCTGATAAAGTAGAGGGTCAAGGAAAGAGGGAAAGACACTCAATGAGCTGGTTTAACACAGGAGGGACTACAACAATGGTCTCACACGTGGCAACAATTCTGCGGATGGTGCAGGACCAGGCAGTATTTCATTCTTTTGTACACAGGGTCTCTATGAATCTGAACCAACTTGACAGCACCTAACAATAACAAGAACTTAAACTTACTACCCTCTAACTTTCCTGTCTAATCTTTCAAGTTGCCGTTGTCAATTTGATCTTATATAGATAGACCTTAAAAGAGGACAATACTCAAGGCAGGATTCATCCAGCTTCTATGGCTCCAGAAAGTCTGGATCCCATGAGAATTTAAAATTCTGTTCTGCATTTCACACCTTTTGACCAGGATTATTCTATAGAATCTTTGAAAAAAACATTCAGTAATGGTAGCCAGGCACCAACCAGTTCTTCTGGTCTCATAGAAAAGCCGTCAGTTATTCATGGAGGCAATTAGCCACACATTCCATTTCCTCCTCATCTTCCTGACTCTCCTTTTTCCTCTGTTGTTCCAGGTGAATGGAAACTAATTGTTGTGACTTAGATGGACATTTGTTAGCTTTTATGACTCCAAGTACTGCACAATAAGCTAGGAGGTAGAACAGAAGCACTAAACACATTATTAGATCAATTAACTGGGATGTGTCATGAAACACAACCTTAAACCTCTAAACCAAGGAACCAAATTCCATGAGGAATAAGTAGGCTCAGCAGCTACTCTTTATGAAAATGATGATGATGATTTGGGTGAAAGTTTATAGAGCAAATTGGTTTTCCATTTATCAATTCATACACATTTTGTTTGTGACATTCATTACAGTCCCCACAATGTAAAAGCACTCTTCCACTTCCTCTCTGTATTTACCATTTCCCTTTGTCCTTCTTTCCTATCCCTTCCTGCCTTCTTAGCTTGAATCCCTGGGCAAATGCTGCCCTTTCGATCTCATATGGTGGGTTATTCGAATGAGTGCTTACTTCCCTGGTATCACTGCTCACCTTATAGGCGTTACTACTTGACTGCTAACCAGAAGGCTGGCGGTTCAAACCCACCAGCCACTCCTCAGAAAGAAGATGGGACAATCTACTTCCGTAGTGATACTGCCTCGGAAACTCAAGGAGGGGTCGCTATGAGTCGGGTCCAACTCGACAGCACATAACAACAACAACATGGCTTTGACTAAAACTTGAGCAATGGGGGTGAGCTCAGTTCCAGGCTTGAAGGGTATCTAAGAGCCCTAGTCTCAGGGGTTCTGCCAGTCTCTATGTAACCAGTAAGACTGGTCTATTTTATAATTTAGAGTTTTGTTCCACATTTTTCACCCATTCTATCCAGGACCTCCTATTGTGATCCCATTCAGAGCAGTCAGCAGTGGTAGCCAGGCACCAACTAGTTCTTCTGGCTTTAGGGTCGTAGGGGCTGGGTTTTATGTGGTCCATTAGTCCTTTGGACTAATTTTCTTGTGTCTTTGATTTTACTCATCTTTACTCTTTTTTGTTGCTGTAAATATACCTGTCACACAACTTTGGCCAATTCAGTTTTTCACAGATGTACAATTTATTAACAGAAATTACAACAATCATCTATGCAATCCTATCCTTAATCAATGCAATTTTTTCCATCACTGTACACCAAAACTCAGTACTCCATAAGCATAACTCTCCCCCCCTTTTCCACCTTCCTTCTACCCCTGGTAACCCTTAATAAACTTCAGTCTCTATATATACATTTGCCTGTTCTTGTCTTATATACATGAGGTCATATAGTATTTGTCATTTTATTTATTTGATTTATTTCACTCAGCATAATCTGAAGCATTCTTATTGTTTTAACAGCTTCTATACTTTCTCTGGTAGCATAGTGCCTAAGGCACTTGACTGCTCACCAGAAGGCTGGCGGTTCAAACCCACCAGCCACTCCTCGGAAGGAAGGTTGGGCAATCCTACTTCTGTAGTGATATCTGCCTCGGAAACCCAAGGAGGGGTCGCTATGAGTCGGGGCCGACTCAACGGCAAACAACAACAACAACATACTTTCTAAAAGGAGTTCTAATAATCCAGTAATTAAATGCTTGGCTGCTAACCAAAAGGTTAGAGGTTCGAACCTATCAGCCTCTCCATGGGAGAAAGATGTGGCAGTCTGCTTCCATAAAGATCACAGCCTTGGATCAGTAAGAAGTACAGAACTTACAGAACTTGGGGCAGTTCTACTCTGTCCTGTAGGATTGCTATGAATCAGAATCGACTCAATAGCAGTGGGTTTGGTTTGATTTGAAGTTAAAAAGAGCCCTGGTGGCACAATGGTTAAGCTGTCTGCTGCTAACCAAGAGGTCAATGGCTCACACCCACTAGTGGCTCTGCAGGGGAGACCTGGCAATCTGCTCCTGTAAAGATTACAGGCTAGGGAACACTATGGGGCAGTTCTATTCTGTCCCACAGGGGTACTATGAGTCAGAATCAAGTTGGCAACAGGCAATAACAACACTTTCTAATTGACATCGTTTTTGTCCCTAAAAATATTATATGAAGTGAATATAAAGTTTTCATATCCCTTTCTTCTCTCCACTGGACATGAATCTTCACTTTTCCCTTTTTTAAATGACTCATTGCCTATTTTCCAATGTCTGTTTAAAAGAACAATGCTGTACATTTCAATTAATTGTATCTTAAATCTGACTATTCAATTTCCTTATCCTGGACCTTTTTTACATAATAAACTTAAGTGATTCTATTAAACATGAGGCATTCAGCTTTCTTGTAATTATTTGGAAAACTCTGGAGGAGAATTGGAGGACTTTGTTCTAGCTGACCTTAAACTAAGGGAGAAAGTCATCCCCCAGCTGTTTGATATTTTGAAAAAGCAGCTATAAAGGAAAATAAAACAATACAGAATTTCACAGTCACTTGGCAAAGAAAAATGCAGACGGGAAAATCTGTGTCATGTACTATATTTTTACGCAAATAACACACATATCATTAGTCTTGTTACCAACTGCGCCCTCCCCTCAAGGTATTTTCTTAAGCATGCTATGTTAATTATTTTTACAGCAACATGTAAAAAAAATAGCATAGTGTGCTTACAAAAATACCTTGGGGGGAAGGGTGTGGCTGGCAAAAAATGTGTAGCACAGGTTTTATTTGCATGAAAATACAGTATTAAATAAGATACAAAATAAAAGTCATTTCTGCAGCTCCAAATTAATCTTAGAGGTCTATATAAGAAGTATTGGGAGCTCTGGTGGCGTAGTACCTAAGGCATTTGACTGCTAACCAGAAGGCTGGTGGTTCAGACCCACCAGTCACTTTTCGGAAGGAACACTGGGCAATCAATTTGTAGCGATAGATACTGCCTTGGGAATCCAAGGAAGGGTTGCTATGAGTTGGATCCAACTTGGCGGCCGTGAGTGTGGTTTTTGGTTTTGTAGAAGAAGCATGTCATAAAGTTATGATAAGAGGCAGATTTAAGGCAAGGAAATAACATTCTAAGTGTAAATCTGGGAGATTTTTATCCAAGCACAACTAGTAAAAGCAAAACCAGCTTTAGGTGTTATCCTACCACTACAGACAAAATAAGATAAGTCAAAAATAATCAATTATTTCTTCTTACCCACGAAATGACATTAAGATTCAGAAGTTCATAACTTCATGAAAAGTAGCATAACTTTCAAGTTTGGGTAAGCTCTATGATCTCAAATCTGGCAGATGAGAAGTTTTTAAAGTTACACTCCAGCGGCAAGTTTATCAGGCTGATTTTAGAGGATCTGGCCCTACCATTGAGCTCTGGTGGTGCAGTGCTTAAGGCATTTGGCTGCTAACCAAAGGGTCAGCAGTTTGAATCCACCAGCTGTTCTGCAGGAAAAAGATGTGGCAGTCTGCTTCAGTAAAGATTTATAGCTTTGTAAATACTATGGGGGCATTTCTACTCTGTTCTATAGGGTTGCTATGAGTTGAAAGCAACTTGATGGCAGTGGGTTTGGTGTTTTGGTTTGGTCCTACCACTAATTCGCTGGTGAATTTAGACAAATCACCTAATAAATAGGGGTTTCATTATTTTCCTTCTTCTTAAAAAACAGTCATCATTCTTTGTAGCACTTTTCAAAAGATGGAAATAACTGAAAGGTCCATCTAAACAAAATGTGGCATATACAGACAATGGAATACTACTGAACCATAAAGAGAAAAAGTCCTGACATGCACCAGAACATGGATGAACCTTGAAAACATCATGATGAATGAAATAAGTAGTCACAAAAAGACAACTGCTGTATGACTTCGCTTATATAAAATAAGCAAATATATGGAAATACAAGATAATTAGTGGTTACCAAGGGTAGGAGAGAGGGAGAAAGGAATTTTTGCTTAGGGGTCACTGAATTTATGTTAATAGTGATGGAATGATTTGGCAAAGGATAGTAGGAATGTTTGCACAACTTGAAGAATATAATCAATGTCACTGAATTGTACATGTAGAAATTGTTGAGTTGGCAAATATTTTGTTATGGCTATTTTCACTATAGTAAAAAAAAATACAAAGAAAAAAACAGTCATCATACATTTGAACAGCAGCTCACAGTTCCTAATATACATTTTGTATCCTGTCTCATTTGATCCTTACAATAAAGCAATAAAATTAACAAGAAGTCATTATCTTCCTTTCACAGATAAGGAAATACAATGTGCACAGCTAGGAAGAGGTAAACGGGAACCAGAAGTCAGGTTTCTGACTTCAGTTCTCTTTCTGCTCTTCACACAAAGCTAGCTGGAGATGTCTTTGAGCTCTAAAATTTCATTGCCCTTTGACTAAGAATGGCTTTGAAATTTCAAATTCATCATATTCCCTCTCCAGCTAAATAAATATGAATGTTCCTACATCTCCACTGGAAAAAAAAGTCAATATGTTTTCCAGTTCAAAATGAGAAAAAAGATTGGAGATCTTAAAAGCATAAAAATCAATTGTAATTTTAGTCTCTCTCATGATTTAAAAGGTTTTGCTTATTTTAGAAAAATTAAAAAATGGAGCAATTCCTCAAAAGAGTGTAAAATAAAATAAAAGTGCAATCTAATCTTGGACCCAGATATTATATCACAAGATAATATGAATCAGAGGACCCATGGTTTTGCTTTGTTCTTCAGTCTATACTGTGGTAGGAAATAAATAAAAGTTCTTCCAGAAAGTTAAAGTAATGAAGAGGAAGTAAGTTGGTGCTTTTCCCATAAATCATGGTTAAAAATGACAGTAGAAGCTGTTCCCCTCATTTTGGCATTTCAACTGTAAAATGAGAGTCTAAATGATGAAAATGAGAAAATACAAAGTGAAAGGAAGTGATCTTGGTAAAATTCTGACACAACTACCACTCCGTGTAATTATCAGTTTCACAATTAGTGGTTTCGACTTATATTCATGGGTAAGCTAAAGAAGAATTTTATTTTTTAATTTTTTTTACAGTGCTTTAGGTGCAAGTTTACAGAGCAGAGCTTGTTTTACATTCAACATTTCATGTACATTTGGTTTCACTTCCCAATTACCATCCCCAGCCCTAACTCAGTCTCCTTCCCTCCCTGCCCAGTAACCCCTTCCTAGGCCCCTCTTAGTTATGCACTCCTGTGTGTCCTGCATTTCCTCCATGGGAATATTGCCCCTCTGGTGCCCCGTCATCGATTTCTCCAAGGGATGCATCTCCATAGAGTATGTGGGTACATCACCCTGGGTTGAGTGGTCTGCATATACATCTTATTTACTATTGGGGTGAAAGCCCCTGGGAGTGAGTTTTATTCCAGGTCCAAAGTGTATCCCAGGGCCATAGTATTAGGGGTCCCACCAGACTCCATCCGACCAATAATTCTGGTCATTATTGTGTTTTTTTATTTTGTTCCATGTTTTTCCTCCTACTCTATCCAGAATCTCCAGTTTTGATCCTTTCCTGAGTGGTTGGCATTGGTAGCCAGGCACCATCTAGTTCTTCCAGTCTCAAGATTCATCATGTCCTAGGGCTGATTGCTTCCATATGTCCTTGGGTTTTTTTGGATTTTTTTTTGTTTTGTTTTGTTTTGGTACTCTTCTTCACTTCTGACAATAGGAGACCATTAGCTGCATCTTAGTTGGATGCCTGCAAGCTTTTAAGTCCCCAGTCACTATTAACCAATGTAGGTTGTGGAACAAGATTTTTAATGTATATTATTATGCCAATTCAGTCTGCTGTCCCCCAATACTATTGTCCTGAGTCGGTAGATCCGGTGGATCTTTTCTCTCCCACAGTGTTTGGCTGTCTGTGAGGGATTGCTATATGTCTGTCTTCTGCTGTTTCTGTAAGGATTGCAGGTACTTTCTATCACTGGTATCTGTGCAAGATTAGCCTCATCTGAATCTATCCTTGATCTAGAGTATGATAATCCTGTTCACTGACCCTCATCTGTTCTTCTCAGATCTTTATGTGTTTATCTGTAGCCTGCTGTTTGGTGTTAATGGTAATGCAGTATTGTGGATATACTGCTATTAGCCTCTGTTGTCTATATCTTATGTGCAAAATTCAGTGTCCTCCCTTTCCCTAATGCTGTCATAGTGGTCACAGACTCTTTCCATACCATCCCTCCCCTTACCCACCTCAGCATGTGGCCCCCAACTAGCCCAAAATTAATCCTTCCCCTTCCCTCCCCACCCCGGTAACCTACAAAGTGAGTTCCCTTCCTTAAGCAAACCCTTCCTTCTCTTTTTACAGTAATGGGCTCATACAATATTTGCCCTTCTGCGATTGACTTATTTCACTCAGTATAATGTCCTCCGGGAGCTCTGGTAGCATAGTGGCTAAGACACTTGCCTGCTAACCAGAGTCGGGTTTGACTCGATGGCACATAACAACAACAACAACATAATGTCCTCCAGTCTCATCCACATTGTGAGATGATTCACGTATCCTTCATTGTTCTTTAATGTAGCATAGTATGCCATTGTGTGAATGTACCATAATTTGGTTATCCACTCATCCATTGATGGGCATTTAGGTTGTTTCCATCTTAAACAAGAATTTTAAATATCACCTCAGAAATTGCAAACAGAGATGGATGGGTTTTTTAAATATTAGATTTCCTTTAAAATAGTTCATATTTTAAATTCCAAAATTATTTCACTAGTAATGGAGAACTTCAACTAATGCAAACAAGAAGAGTTTGATGGAACAAGGAAAAGAGAGACAGAAATGCAAAAATAATTACTAAAAGTGATTTAAAGAACTTGTGGGTCAAGAGGTTTGAGCACACACACATGCACACACATCGCTCTGTCCTTGAATCCTATTGGAAAGACAGGAGAAATACAACAGTGCAAATAAATCCATATTATTGCTAGAAAGCTGAGAAGGATATCATCAAGCAACCAGAACAGTGAGGAAATTTTGAAAGAAATAAAGCAACTTAAATTGACAGACAAATAACACTGTTGAGGATTTCATAAACCTGCCAAAACAAAAGAAAAAAACATATTGGCAAAAGTGAGTTTTCCCAGCAGAAGCCTGAAATACTCCTGAGACCAGAAGTCATGGGGTTGGAAAAAAGAATAGACATTAAGAGGACAGTCAAGTGGTTAATTAAAGGACTAGACAAAAAGTGGACTGATTCCTTAGCCAGAGAACTGTGACTGTAGCATTTTTTTTACATAGACTAACATATTCAGAACAATTGGATGCGTAACACTGGAAGTTCTGACAAGTAGATCCCAGAATATCTCTTGAAGCAGGAGAAGCAGGACAGTGCCTCAGGTCATGTAAGGCCACCTTGAGGGAAGAGAAACTCTCATACCCAGGAAACAAGCTACCCACACACTCTAAATGAAAGGCCACAAACCCATATATCCTCTGCCTCTCCCACATAAGTGCTGGATTCAGAATCCCTATTGTCTTAATTATCTAGTGCTTCTATAACAGAAATACCACAAGTGAATGGCTTTAACAGAAATTTTTTCTCTCACAGTTGAGGAGGCTAGAAGCCCAAATTCAGGGTGCCAGCTCTAGGGAATGGCTTTCTCCTTCTGGTGGCTCTAGGGGAAGGTACTTGTCTCCTTTCAACATCTGTGGGCCCGGTGCCCTTTGAACTCTCCATGTGTCTCGGCATCAATCTTCTCTTGGGTCTAGGAAGTTTTCAGCACAGGGACCCTGGGCCCAAAGGACACACTCTGCCCGCAGTTCTTCTTTCTTGGTGGTAGAAAGTCCCTCCTTCTCTGCTTGCTTCTCTCTCCTTTTATCTCTTGTAACGTAAAAGGTGATACGGGTCATACATACCCCAGGAAAATTTTCCTTACATCAGATTAGGGCTATGACTTGAATAAGGATGTTGAATCCCACTCTATTCCTCTTGCAACTGATTGGGTGATCACATCAAATTACATCATGTGAATGGTTACATCATTACATAACTGCCAAATTACATCATTGCATAACTGCTGAACCACTGAGGATCATGGCCCAGCCAAGCTGACATATATTTTGGGGAGAAACAATTCAATCCATCACACCTATCATCAAAACATGTTCTCATTTCCAAGGAAACAGAGATTCATTCTTTCCTTAGATAGAGAAACTATACTCCAGCAAATAAATACTGATCAATCTAGACCAGCACCTACAAATATGGACAGACAATAAAGAACCCTCAAATAGCTGAGGAAAATCAACAGAACAAAAGAAAACCACTAAACACAGAAAAATTTAAAAAAATAACTTTAAAAAAATAATATCAAGTTGTACAGTTGAAGAATATTGAAAAGGCAAATGTTACATTATACATATATATATTTACCACAATTTTTTTTTAAAAAAAGCTCCAGTCAGCACAGAAATAGAAAGTTTTAAATAAGCTCAACAGCAAGGTTTAAGAGGACATTCTATCCATTTAGAAACAGCAGGATTTTCTGAAAAGAAAGCAACAGAGGAGTTGAAAATTTAATATATCATTGTCACTGTTCAAAGAATGGGCTGAGGTTACATAAAAAGGCAGGAAAATCAAACTACAGAATTCTCCCAGAGCCCAATGCAGAACAAAGCTGAAGAGTATGAGACAAAAACAAAAAGGCATTCAGGGTAGATTCAGTGATTCCAATAACAGATTAACAGGGATTTCAGAGGGAGAGAACAGAGAGAATAGAATTAAAAGAATGATAAAATAAATTGCTCTGGTTACCTAGTGCCACTCTGAGAAGAATATACCACAAATAGGATGGCCTTA
>NW_006922412.1:689742-693646 GCF_000298275.1 Orycteropus afer afer
GAGTTTACTCTTACAATTTGGAGGCTTTAAGTCCAAGTTCAAAATGCCAGGCTCTAGGGGCTGGGTGAAAGCCCCTCAGCCTTGGGCTTCAGCTCTGCCTCCTGCTCCTGGCCCACTGGAGCTAGAGGCATTTCTTCGCTCAGACAGTTGCTGGCTACTGGGGCTGAGAAGCCCCAAGGTTGACAAGGAAAAAGGCACAGTCCCGATGTTACCAATCCACACGGCAGGCCATAAACTTAAGTCCCAAGGTTGGCAGACCATTGCAGGCTGCTCAACAGATACACGGCTACATGCAGGGTCCAAGCGTGCCATAGGCTAGAGACCATTCTCAAAGCTTCTCCCTATATACAGGAAGCAGACCACATACCCAAAGGCAGCTACTCAACTGCTCACAGTAGATTCCACCATGGAGTTGATTACCAGTCTCATCATGGAGAATACTACATCCAGCTGCCCAGCCACTCAACCAGGCCTAGCCAAGCTGACATACAAACATAACCATCACACTGACAATATTTCAAACTTTTTCATAATGCTATTGCACACTCATTGGGCTACAGTGTAGTGTAAACATAACTTTTATATGCAATGGGAAACCAAAAAATTTGTGTGACTCACTTTATTGCTATATTCAGTTTATCATGGTGATCTAGAACTGAACCCACAATACCTCCAAGGTATGCCTGTTGTTGTTGGTTGTTGTTTGCCATTGAGTCAGACCCGACTCATAGCGACCCCTCCTTGGGTTTCTGAGGAGATATCACTATGGAAGTAGAATGCACAACCTTCCTGCCAAGGAGTGGCTGCTGGGTTTGAACCGGTTAGCATTCAAGTGCCTTAGGCACTATGCTACTAGAGCTCCCAGGTATGCCTGTAGTGGTGAAAATTTCTGAACAAAAACAAAAGCTTCCTGAGAGGTAAAACAAGTTATTGTTGTTGGTTGCCTAGTTGGCTCCCGCTCATGTCAATTTTATGTATGACAATGAAACGTTGCCTAGTTCTGTGCCATCTTCACAATTGCTTCTATGTTTGCAGCTATTAAAGCAAGTTAGTAACCGAGACATGAGCATTTGACTGACATCATAATTCTTCCCCATAGCATGGGATGCCACAACATAAAGAAAAAAAAAAAGTCTTAAATTCTAAGGGATACATTGCTGATCTAAAACTCACCTCACTGCTGTCAAGTCAGATCTGACTCATAGCGACCCCTCCTTGGGTTTCTGAGGCAGTATCACTACAGAAGTAGATTGTCCAATCTTCCTTCCAAGGAGTGACTGGTGGGTTTGAACCACCAGCCTTCTAGTTAGCAGTCAAATGCCTTAAGCACTGTGCCACAAGAGCTCCCACACTGCTGATAGGAGGATAAATTGATTCAACCTTTATGGTGAATAATTTGGCAATAAATATAGAAATTAAGAATGCAGTTACCCTTTGACCATGCAGCTCCACTTCTTAGAATTTATCCTGCAGATAAACCTACACTGGTAAAAATGATATATGAAGAAGCATACTGATTGATTGAGCAAAGAGAGGTACCAACAGACCTAGGCTGCAAGTTGTGTTCTCCATCTGATAACCACTCTTCTACCTCTCCCTCTTTTACTTCCTTCATTTTGTCAGTTGTCCAACAGGCTGACTGCAACATTATTCTTTTCCCTCTGTCCTGCCTAAAACTCCCAGACTCTCACTTTCCTAAACAAATATACTTTTGTTTACATCAGCAAATAAGATAATGATATATTTTAGCATTTTTTGCAGTATTTTTAAATTCTAAAATATTCCTCGTTCGAAGGTAATCAGAACTACTGAAGAATGCCAAACTGGAAGGTTCCAGAAGCTAAGTTTCTCTCATATTAAAGAAAGGTATCTTTTTCTTTTTCTAAATTTATGATTTTGTTAAAGAATCTTACAAATAAGGTCCATTACAGTTAGCCCTAGAAGTATAAAATATAGCTAGAAGTGCTCCATTTCAAAGAAAAGAGCACAAGCAAAAGATGAGAAAAGAGACAAGGAAGAGACTTTTTGAAAATGAAGTCTACAAACTACAGGTTGCCTGGAAGGAGTAGGAGGGTCTCCTCTATGAGCTCAGCGTGGGTCTGTTTTAAGCTAATTCAAAACCCTTCCAAATGAGCTTATTAGATTCTAATTTGGTGGCTCAGAACTTAATAAGAATTCAGATCAAACTGTTCTTCTTTTTCAAAGAGACAGCATTGTCAAAGAGCCAAAATTGGAGTGGGTGTTTGGGGGATTGAGTTATACAGCTTGCACATTATGATTCACCTCTCCACCAGCAAACCCTTCCCCCATCTCAATAGCGTCTGTCATACGTTTTTATTCAAATTCCTCACCACTGAGGGCCATCAGAAGCTGAAGAGATGCTCCTAGAGAAGTGACCTCAACAAAAATAGAAGTCAATAACATGGCCAGCGGACACACAGGATATCAGAAAGTACAAAATGATAAGGACAAAGGAAAAATGACGAAACTGTGTAAGGCAGTAGAAAAGGAGACAATCACAGGCCAGGATGAAAAATTAGGGCAATTATCTGGATAATTCAGCCTCAAAATTTGCTTCCTGATGATTGACATAAATGTGTTTTCTTCTCTGGGCTCCATCTTCACAATAGATGGAACACTGGAGTGGCAATAATAGCATTCTATTCCCCATTGTTGCTATTTACAATAAATTTAAAGGAAATATACCTTCTTTGTTGCTACTTTAAACTTTAGATCTGATGTGAAGGAATATTTTATAAATATGATGCTACCTGATGGTTTGGCTTAGAAAAAAATAATTATTTCTTGCCTAGATTGTGTCTTGCCTAGATCATGCAAATACTGGTCCTAATTCTTCACTTCAGCCAACTCCTGGAATTGGGTTAATAGGAGTTATTGGGTTAGAGCCAGCTCATGAATCATAATAAGTGGGCTAGGACTTGGGCCATTTCATCTGTATTTCAAGTTCACACACATACACACATGATCATAAGCATGCAGACTTACATGCACATTCTTCCACACACAAACATGGACTCTCCCTGTTTAAAGAACTGTTGTTGTTATTTGTTGTTGTCAAGTCAGCCCCCTACTCATGGTGATCTCATGCACAATGGAACAAAACGCTGCCCAGTCCTGTGCCATCCTTCTGATTAATTGTGCATCAGACCACGGGGTTTTCAATGGCTGATTTCCAGATGTAGATTGCTGGGCCTTTCTTCCTAGTTTGTTTTGGTTTGGAAGCTCTGCTGAAACTTGTTAGGCAACATAATGACACACAAACCTCCACTGATGGATGGTGGATGCACAGGAGGTGCACTGGCCAGAAATTCTACCATTGGACAGGCTGAATGATCAGGTATGTCTAGGCAAAAAGGATACCTATGACCATATATAACTTTGGCAGATGATATTTCTACATAGGTATTTGTACGTGCTATAAGAATGTCCATATATATAATAGAACTAATAGGAGGCAAAGTTATGATAACTTCTTAGCCATAACCAACCACTCTGAGGGAGTGAGTTGCTGGGCCCATGGGCTCGGGACCATGGTTGTAGTGGACATTAAGCTCAACTGGCATAATGTACTATATGAAAATATTGTTCTACATCCTACTTTGGTGAGTAGCAACTAGGCTCTCAAAACCTTGCATTTAAGGTGCAACAATTGGTCCCTCTTTGTTGGGAGCAAAGAAGAATGAAGAAAACCTAAGACACATGGAAACAATTAGTCCAAGGGACTAGTGGACCATGCAAACCACAACTTATATGACTATAAAACCAGAAGAACTAGATGGTGCCTGGCTACTACTGTCAACCACTCAGAAAGGGATCAATGTAGGAGATCCTGGATAGAGTGGGAGAAAAATGTACAAAACTCAAAATCATAAAAACGACCAGG
>NW_006922412.1:694422-698232 GCF_000298275.1 Orycteropus afer afer
GTGAACCACCAGCCTTCTGGTTAGCAGTCAAGTGCCTTAGGCACTACACTACCAGAGCTCCCAGACTTAGTAATATTTAGAACTATCTGTAAGGCATCCACAATATTGGTAAATCACAATCATAGTTAACAAAGAGTGGGGAAAAGGAACCAGTATTTGGTGAGCACCAGATTTGTACCATGCACTATACTACATGTCACTTTCTTTATTTCATTAGGTCTTTATAATCCTTGTGAGGAACATATTATGAGATGATAAAACTGGGGAGGCTTAGAAAGATCTAGTAACTTGCCCCAAAACATGCAGCTAATAAGAGGCAGGGCCAAGAGACCAAAGTAGATTGATCTGGTTCTGATATCACATACACTGACATCCAAGGAAATTAAAAAACATAGACACATACATGATCAAGGACATATACAATGAAGTAGAAAAAAAATAAACAGCTCCAAATGAAGATTGAGAAATCTTTAGTTTTATATTTGAGCCCAATAGCACCTTGGCATCAGCAGTGACAATATGAGTATGGAAAGAATTGTCCTTTCTTCTGTTATAGACATTCTAAGATGCATAAACTCAACTAAACCGTTGGTATCCTCAGATTTAAAATTAATGGCTTCAACTCTCCCTGTTATTAGGGGCTGTTGAATTGATTTTGACTCACGGAGACCCTACATGACAGAACAGAACTGCCCCATAGGGTTTTCTAGGTTGTAATCTTTATGGGAGCTGATCACCAGGTCTTTCTCCTGTGGAGCCATTGGGTGGGTTTGAACCATCAACTTTTTGGTTAGCAGCCAAGTGCTTCACCATTGTGCCACCAGGGCTACTCTCACTCCTAAGAGACACCAAATATCTATTGTATGTAGCAATTTGCAAGCGCCCTAAAACAATTATTTAAATGGCATGAGCCACGGGCTGGTGTGCACGGGTGAGCCACTTAGTTAGGGTTCAGTATCGGCAGCATACAGAAATATAAAACATACTGAAATAGCAAATGACATTAAGTTAAAACAAAACATGATTAAGGTGATGATCTACCAACAAAATTCAGATGCACCAGCCAAAATTTACTTTTTGAAATAGTAAATCCATTATTCAGAGAAGAAAAAAAAGACAGTGCTATAATTAGAATGCCAAATTTCCTTACAAATACTACTAATACATTTAAATCTGAAGTAAGCATTCATAAGAAGGAAAATCCCCAAAGCAACTTTATAAAATAATGCCTTTTTCCCACTATTCCTTACACGTGAGAGTGAAAAAAGCAAGTACATCTCACTTGCTCCCACTAATTTTTAATCAGTAGCTGACACCTCTCGTCTGAATTCTAGTTGATTCCATTTCCATGATCACAAAACCAGATATCAATTAGAAAAGCAAATAGCATTGCCCTACTCCTAACTCTTGTAATTAATCATCTTCACAAACAAGTGGGGGATTGTCTTTTTGTCAAATACTGTATGGGCTCTCTTAGCTATAATTCATAAAACAATGCATCAAGATTGGCATTATGGTATGCTCGCTAAATGCAGAATCAGCTTGGTAGTCCTCTTTTCATTGTCAAGTAAGAAATTGTGAAGATAAATGAACCCTGGGAATTTCAAGATCTGGAATGTGATGCCAGCTGGTGCATGGAAGAAATGAATTAAATCAGGTTACCTGATGTTTCCTGCTGCTGCCAGGAGCAGGACAGTCTGCAAGCTTGTAAGGGGACCCAATTTGTCCTTGCCTCTCTCATGGCTTAAATGCTGGGGGGTGGGGGTGGGAAGAATCTCTTTCATGCTGTTTAAAAAAAGAAAAAAAAAACGATACAAGATTATAAGATGAAAGAAATGCTACAGCAGGCTTAATATACAAGATTGTGGGGATTGAGGAGGAATTTTGACAACTGATATTGAGAAGTGTGGCTTTCACAAATAGGAATGCTGGTTTCTAAAAATAGAATGCACTTTTAAAAACTTTCCTTGAGCTTTTGTCCCTCTGGTTAAAAGCCATGGCTGAACAAAACACAAAACCAGAATTTTGGATGTTTGAATGAACTACTGTGTTGCTTTATTAAACATTTAAATTCATTTTGCATCTCTGACAATGTCAGCCAAATTCGTTTTGGTGAGAAATATGTATTAATCACTGACTCTGTAGCAAGTGCTGTGCTGAATGCTGGAAATGCAAAGTTAAATAAGACATGCTCCCTCCTTTTGGGGCTGTAAGTTTTCAAAACAATGAGCATCATAATAAAACCCAAACCAAACAATCAGTTGCTGGGAAGTTCATTTCAACTCATGGTAATCTATGTGCGTCAGAGTAGACTGTGAGCCGTACAGTTTTCCATGGCTGATTTTGAAAAGGAGATCACAAGGCCTTTCTTTCGAGGCATCCCTGGGTGGATGTGAACCACCAACCTTACAGTTAGTAGCCAAGTGTTTATTTTTGTGTGCCATCCAGGGACTCCCAAGCATCATGATAAAAGGGCTAAAAACAAAACTGCAAAAATCAGTCTTCCCTTTTTCAAAATCATGTGACGATAATGGAAAAATATGTAATGATTAAAGCACTGTGTGACATTGTAGTCTCTGAAGTTCAAGAATGGTGTGAAGTAGAGACGCCATTTAATCAATGATGGAAACCAGTGGGACCATTCAGCCTGGGAGGACAATATCAGAGAGAGGTTATGATTAAAATCTGTAAAATTGTGAATAATACGTAGAACTGAAATTTAGTCATGGTCATGCTCCAAGATTCAACCTTCTGCTTTTGTCTAATACAAATTTCTTCCGGAGATTTGGTTCACTACCTAACCTACCACCTCTCTTCCAGGGACACTGAGTTTACCTGATTCTCTGCCCTATGCTGAATAGTTTTACTATAATTTCTTACTATCACTACAAACTTCGCATACAAAGAAAACAATTAACCTCTCAACCCCCGAATCAGCTTCCTCTCCTGCCCTCCCAGCTTTGCAATTAATGCCATTCTTAAATTCACTCAAATGCAAAACTCTGGAGTCATCTTTGACTCCATCTCCTTCTTGTGCAATTCAACATATCACCAAGCTCTCTCGGGTGTTCTCCAAACCACCTCTTACCTTTTCGTTTCCACTCCCACTACCCCAGTTCGAACATATGGGACATGATAGCTACACTGCAGTAGTACCCTCTTCACTGGTTTCCAGACCTTCACTCCTCTAACTCTCCAATCTGCCCACACATAAAATTAGGCTCAATGAATATTTGCTAAATGACTAATAATTTTTCCTAGACCATCACTTCCTTGATATCCCTTCAAGGTGCATCATAATTGTGACTTAGTGGCTACGTGGACACTTCTACAACTCAAAAGACTATTTCCTGTATCACTTAGGATAAGCTGGCCCATTTGGCTATGATGCTTCAGTCATAGCCCTCTGGTAAAATTAATAGGTTCATTCTTGACGTTGTATTTACCTGGAATTAAGAAAAGTATACTTTTATACAAAATTTGATGTATATCTTTAAACAGCTGAGCTTAAAGGAATTATCAAATTTGGAGTTAATGCATATATAGTAAGCATTTAAAGTAAACAAACATGTAAGCATTATCACTAGCCTTTTGAACTACTATTAACTTACTCTAGTCCATAATTTTATGCATAAACCAAAACCAAACCAAACTCACTGCCATCAAGTCAATTCCAACTCATAGCAACCCTTACTTGGGTTTCTGAGGCAGTATTTCTATGGAAGTAGATTGCCCAACCTTCCTTCCGAGGAGTGACTGTTAGGTTTGAACCGCCAGCCTTCTGGTTAGCAGTCAAATGCCTTAGGCACC
>NW_006922412.1:698585-700235 GCF_000298275.1 Orycteropus afer afer
TCTGGTTAGCAGGCAAGTGTCTTAACCACTATGCTACCAGAGCTCCCTTGTATATAGTAAGTTACTGAACTCAGTCTTTGCGTTTATACAGTCTCAAGACACTCGGTTGTTACCTGGGATGACAGTCACTGCAAACTCTTTTCTCAATTCAGCAGTTTTTACTTCCCTGTGAGGGTTATTACCTGCCCTCTGCACATAATTGGAGAAAAGACATCATCTTGCCTTTTAACCTTTCCTATTCACTTCTGTTTCTACTTAATTCCCCTGATGTTTCTGAACACATTCTGACTGAACTTTCCACTGTTTATCTGCCCAATCTCACTCTGAGGCCCTCTTCTCTGCTTTCCACCTGTCATTCATCTATTCTATTCCCCTTTATCACTCATCCAACTCACGACATTGTCTCTACAATCCCTCTGTACTATGTACTGAAAAGAAGAATGTTATCCAATGTACAGAAAACTGTCAATATTCATAAGGAGAAGGCTGTGCTATCCTTTAAAGTCAGTCTAGAAAATTAGCACTAAAATTATGCACTGAAATGGAAATATAAATAGGCACAAAAATATTAATTACAGCATTGGATATCATAATCAATAATTTCAATAACTAAAATTGCCCACAATAGGGGACAGTTATATACATAATTTTGTATTATAAGAATTCAATAGAATATTAAATAGCTCCTAAAATAATAATTATGAAGGCTTCTTTATCAACAATGAATATGCATATGTCATATTAATACAAAAATCAACCATGAAAATATTTCCCTGATTTTATTAAAGCTAAGAAAATATTTTAAGAAGAGGAGAGAAATACTAATTGACTCCAGAAATAGTAGAAAAATTTGCTTGAGTGTGTAGTAAAATTTAAAGGTAGCTAAGAGAAGAGCACAGATAGCTAATAGATAAAAATTGGTAAAAAATTGAAACCAAAAAAATTCAAAAGATACAACAAAAGGCTAGAAAAGAAAAGAAAAACTGTGGTTAAGAGAAAACATAAAATCAGATGGCAAATGCATCCAAGATGTCAAATGCATCCAAGATGTCAACGATAACAATAAATGTAAAAGTGCTTAAATAATCGTGTTGAAAGGCAGAGACTCTCAGGTAAGGCAAAAACTAAAATAAGGTAATTCCACATACTGGAATGTATTTGCTGTTTGCAAAAGACATTCTTAAAATTGAAAATAATGGTGTAAAATAAAGACATGGAAAAGGATACCTCAACCAATATTAATCCATTGCCGTTGAGTCAATTCCAACTCATAGCAATCCTACAGGATAGAGTAGAACTGCCCCATATGGTTTCCTATGCAGACTGACACATCTTCCTCCCAAGGAAAGGCTCATGGTTCAAAATACTGACCTTTCAGTTAGCAGCTGACCACTTAACCAATGGCCACCAAGGTTTCTCACCTAAAATAGCTTCTGGCTCTTGCAGGTTTTATGGTATAATCCAACAAAAAGATATAGTTAACACAAACTTTTATGCATCTAACAATATAGCTTCAGAATCCTTACGTTACAACTGCTTAGAAAGCAAACAAACAAAAACAAAAATAAATAAAGTATGAGTTATGAATCACAGTGGAAAACTCTAACCATTCTTTTTTTTTTTTTGGGAAATTTAGTAAATAAGTAAAAA
>NW_006922412.1:700656-701935 GCF_000298275.1 Orycteropus afer afer
GTCACTGCTGTTGTCGCTGTTAGGTGCCATTGAATCATCTCCGATTCATAGCAACCTTATGTGCAACAGAAAGAAACACTGCCAGTTCTGTGCCAGCCTCACAATCCCTACTATACCTGAGCCCATCGCAGCAGCCACCATGTCAATACATCTTGTTGAGGGCCTTCCCCTCTTTCGTTGACCCTCCACTTTACCAAGTATGACAGCCTTTTCCAAAGAATGGTCCCTTCTGACAACATGACCAAAGTAGGTGAGACAAAGTCTGGCCATTCTCACTTCCAAGAAGCGTGCTGGCTGCACTTCTTCCACAATAGATTTGATAGTTCTTTTACAGTCCACGGTACTTTCAGCATTCTTTGCCAGCACCACAAGTCAAAAGTATCAACTCTTCTTTGGTCTTTCTTATTCACTGTCCAGCTCTCACATGCATATTAGGCGACTGAAAATACTATGGCTTGGGTTACGCACATCTTAGTCTTCAAGGAGATATTTTTGCTCTTCAGCACTTGAAAGAGGTCTTTTGCAACAGATTTGCCCAGTGCAATATATCTTTTGATGTCTTGACTGCTGCTTCCATTGGTGTTGACTATAGAACCAAGTAATATGAAGTCCTTGATAACTTCAATCTTTTCTACATTTATTGTGATGCTGCTTATTGGTCCAGTTGTGAGGATTTTTGTTTTCTTTATATTGAGGTGTAATACATACTGCAGACTGTAGTCTTTAATCTTCATGTGTAAGTGCTTCAAGTCATCCTTACTTTCAGCAAGCAAAGTTGTGTTGTCTGCATATCTCAGGTTGTTAATGAGCCTTCCTCCAATCCTGATGCCACGTTCTTCTTCATATAGTCCAGCCTTCTCAGATTATTTGCTCAACATACACACTGAAAAAGTATGGTGAAAGGATACAACCCTGACACATTCCCTTCTTGATTTAAAACTATGTACTGATCCCCTTTTCTGTTCGAACAACAGCCCTCTGGTCTATGTACAGGTCCCTCATGAGTACAATTAAGTGTTCTGGAATTCCCATTCTTCTCAATGCTACCTACAAATTGTTATGATCTACACAATCAAATGCTTTTGCATAATCAATAAAATGCAAGTAAACAAATTTCTGGTATTCTTTGCTGTGAGCCAAGATCCATCTGGCATCAGCAATGATATCCCTTGTTCTACATCCTGTTCTGAATCCAGCTTGCATTTCTGGAAGTTCTCTGTCAATATACTGCTGCAACCATTTTTTAATTTTCTTTAGTAAGATTTTACTTGCATGCAAT
>NW_006922412.1:702880-710165 GCF_000298275.1 Orycteropus afer afer
TGTCTCCCTGTGCATAAGCAGCCCTTCTTTCTCCCATGATTGTTCTCTCCAAGGAGTATATCTACTTGAGGTAAATGTTTAACTCATATGCCTGTATTTTGTTTGGCTGAAAACCACAGGTGTGGGTTCAATTCCAGACCTGAAGGGCAGCTAGGGGCCATAGTCTCAGTGGTCCCACCAGAACAAGTGTATTTTTAAAACCTCTAAAAATAACTAATAATCAGAATACTAGATGTCAAAACATTGCATTGCATTGCAGGCCAAGTGATACCCAGAGAAAAAGTCAATTGTCTTAAAAACATTTATTAGAAAATTGAAAATAATATCAGTACCAAATAGTAGAAAAGAAAAACAAAATACAAAAAAATAGATGAAATAATTATAAAAATAAAAGTAAAATTTCCATTTATAGAAAATTATAAGGATAATACCAGCCACTCCTTGGAAGGAAGGTTGGGTGATCTACTTCCATAGAGATACCGCCTTGGAAACCCAAGGAGGGGTCGCTATGAGACAGAGACAACTCGATGGTACATAACAACAACAACAACAACATAAGGATATAGATGATCTGAAGAGCACTATCAATCAACTTGATCTGAATGGCATTTATACATCCCACCCAACAATAGCAGAATACATGTTCTTTTCAAATGCTCATGGAATATTCACCAAGACCATATTCTGGCCCATAAAACAAATCCTAACAAATTTAAAAGGAAGAGAATCATACAAAGTCTTTTCTCTTAAAATAATGGAATTAAATCATTTATAGAAGATAGATGGAGTACATATATTTCCTACTGATTTCTTCCAAAAATGATATTTAAATGACAGTAAAGGGATTAAAAAATGTTTTTGATTTCCAAGGACACAGAGAATGGGAGAGAGACAAACAGAAACATTAATTAGGAAGCTAAAAAGCAGAAAATAAATGGTTGCTGACTTACCAGAACTGGTAAAGATGAATCCTACGCTAGCAAAGGGGAAAGCCAAGGAGGAACTTGATTTACATCATACCAATCCAAACCAAACCAAACTCTTTGCCATCAAGTTGATTTCTACTCATAGTGATGCTATTCCAGGGAGCCCTTCCCCATCAGGGGCTGGCCCTTTCAGGCTCTTGCCTTCTACTGACCAAGAATGGCCAGGAGAGGCCTAGGTTTTTCACATGGACAAAGCTCTTATTAAGGGAAGAGATAGAGAAGTAGCTCATGAACAAAGACAAAGAGTCTTTGTCTCTCTGAGCAAAAATTTGCTGGGGTTTTTAAGAATTTTGAAACAGGTGGGGATTTTCTGAGAAAGAGTAGTAGTTTCCTAGAAAGGGGTGACACACATGTGCTATCACTCAGGGTGCCAGTTCCATTGCCAGTTGGTATCCTTGCCTCAATATCGTCACACCAGGAAGGTTACGTACTAGTTATCTCACAGGGATGTACACATGCTTGGGGAGCTGAGGTGGTTAGGTTGCCCGCAAACACCTGCAAAAGATCTTGCAAGATAAGGAGTACAGAACTGGATAGATTGCTTGCTTCCTTCTGTACCCTATGTTGCAGGATGTGGGTTAGTCTTTAGCTACAGCAATTAGGCTTGCAGCTTGTGTTTTTTAGTTAACTCTTTGGGTCCTGCCATCTTCTGCCTGTCTCAGTGCTATGGGGCAGAGTAGAACTGCTTAATAATGTGCTGTTCTAGTTACTACTGAAAAGAGTCTTGGTGGTATAATGGTTAAGCACTCAGCTGCTAACTGAAGTATCAGCAGTTTGAACTACCAGCAGCCCCATGGGAGAAAAGACATGGCAATCTACTCCCATAAAGATTACAACCTAGAAAACCCTATGGGGCAGTTCTGCTCTGCCCAACAGGATCACTATGAGATGGAATTGACTTGATAGCAGACAACAAGACTCACTACTGAAGTGGAGTGATGACACACCTAAAACAAGAAGATAAGGTCAAAGTCTGTTAGGGGAAAAAGATCTTTCTTCTCACTTCTTGCAGCCTGATGAGCTCTTAAGACTGGAAGACTGGAGTTTATTTTCTGGACAGAAGAAAATACAGGTACTGTGGGATGTCAGGCACAATTGAGAGGAGGGTCCCATACTGAAAGTCTAGGAAAAAGTGAACATTTACATGCTGAATGATAAAACTTCCAAGTTTATCCTCTGTTCACCTCTCAAATCCGAAAAGCTGGATTATATGAAGAAGAACAGGGTATCAGGATTAGAAGAAGACCCATTAACAACCCGCAATATGCAGATGAAACAACCTTGCTTGCTAAACATGAAGAGGACTTGAAGCACTTACCAATGAAGTTCAAAGACTGCAGCCTTCAGTTTGGACTGCACCTCAACATAAAGAATACAAAAATCCTCACAACTGGACCAATAGCAACATCACAATAAATTGAGAAAAGTTTAAAGTTGCCAAGGATTTCATTTTACTTGGATCCACAATCAACATCCATGGAAGCAGCAGTCAAAAAATGAAACAATACAATGCATTGGGCAAATCTGCAAAATATTTCTTACAAGTGTTAAGGAGCAAAGCTGTCATTCTGAAAACTAAGGTGCACCCGACAAAAGCCATTGTCTTTTCAATAGCCTTATGCACATGTGAAAGCTGGATGATGAGTAAGGAAGACTGCAGAAGAACTGATGCATTCAAATCGTGGTGTTGGCAAAGAATATGAATATACCATGGACTTCCAGAAGAATGAACAAATCTGTCTCGGGAGAAATGCAGCTGGAATGCCCCTTAGAAGCAAGAATGGACAGACTTCATCTCTGGTACTTTGGTCATGTTGTTAGAAGGGACCAGTCCCTGAAGAAGAATATCATGCTTGGTAAAGTAGAGGGTCAGTGAAAAACAGGAAGACGCTCAATGAGATGGATGGACACAGCGGCTGCAAGGATGATGAGGGTGATGCAGGGCCTGGCAGTGTTTCCCTCTGTTTACTTAGTGTCACTATGAGTCAGAAGTGACTCCAAGGCACCTAACACCACCACCTCTCAAAACATGGCAACCAGGCTTATATTCTCCAGGCAGGGAACTGAAAGAATATTCTCTAGGAACACAGACTAGCCCAAAAGAAATGTACAAAAAATACTGACATTGTGAAGTTTCTCTACAAAAAAAAAAAAAAAAAAAAAAGGATCTGGCCAGAAACTACAATCAGTAAGGCTCACCTCCCTGCAAATAAGTCCCCACTGAACTTCTTTGAATACATTTTTTACTATCATGAGAATAGCCAATCTGAACACCAAATGAAAATATGAAGGGGAAGTGGCAAAATATCCCTCAGAGAATAAGCACCTGATAACAATTAGAAAAACAGTAAGTTTTAATTTAGTATATTTAGAAGGAGTCAAGAGTTGCTAGCTGGGGGTTTTATAGGTTCAATTAAAAACTAGATAAATATTAATGTGCAAATGAAACAGAAATTGGTCAGATAAATGTAATATGTCTATCATAAAACATTTAAAATCTGGATAATAAATTTCTTGAGGTCAGGGAAATCTGGTAAAAATTTAGAGGACTCCGATCACAAAAAGGAAAAACAGACAATATTTGGCTTCTAGAATTACCTTTCCACACTAGGTGTTATTCTGGTGTCTTCAAAGAGCCCCTATCAGTATTATCCTATTGCCTACTCTGAATATAGAAACATGGATCATTTTCCTGAAGTTGGATCTTGTTTTTATACTTACTGCATTGCCAGAGTGATATAGCATGCTTTTTGGGGCACTGCAATTGCTTTTCACAAAATATGCAGAATCAGACTTGAGTGAGACTGATTAAAATCTCAGACTACAGTTGAAGCAAATCAAGGAGGCAATAGACTGGGGCAACAGAACCTGGAAAAGAGAAGCCTGGAAAATTTTTTTTCAAAATAATTATATTTTATACAAATATTGAACTCTTTTTAGTGATATGCATTGAATTGTATCCTACTCACTCCCCTAAAAGTAAGGAGTTCTGGTGGCGTAGTGCCTAAGGCATTTGACCACTAACCAGAAGGCTGGCCATTCAAACCCACCAGCCACTCCACGGAAGGAAGACTGGGCAATCTACTTCCATAAAGATTTGCCACCTCGGAAACCCAAAGGGGATTGCTATGAGTTAGAATCGACTTGATGGCACTGAGTTTGGATTTTTGCCCCCAAAAGTAATGTTAAAGTCCTAATCCCTGAACCATTAAATCTGGCACTGTTTGGAAAGAGAGATTTTCTTGTGTTATGTTAATGAGGTCATATCAGAGTAGGGTGGGTTCTAAACTTAATTCCTTCTTATAAGGGGGAGTGCAGGTACACAGGTGGTAGAGACATTGGAGGAACTATCTATAAGCCAAGGAATACCTGGGGCTACTAACAAGGATGAACCCCCCTAGGACTCATGTCCTGATTTGGGTATCTAGCCTGCAAAAACTGTGAATCGATAAATTTTTGTTCTTTAAAGCCAACCTATTTGTGGTATTTTTGTTACAGTAGAAGTAGGTAACTAAGACAGTGTGCAAAAATATATAGGAGGATTTGTACAGATATCTGCAATGTACTTTGAAATGTACCTAAAAAAAATAAAATGGATGATTGATGGATTGATAGAGTAATGGATAGGTGGATAGATACGTGATAAACCAAAAAACAAAAACAAAAACAAAAAAAAACAAACTCACTGCCATCGAGCTGATTTTGACTCATGGCAACCCCCAATGGATTTCCAAGGCAGCAAATATTTATGGAAGTGGATTGCTAAATCTTCCTTCCATGGAGTGGCTGGCAAGTTTGAACCACCAACCTCCTGGTTAGCAGTCAAATATGCCTTAGGCCCTATGCCACCAGAGCACCTTAGATACGTGATAAACCTAGCATAAATGTCTGTTAAAATGCTAGTGGAAACTCTAATTGACAGGTATGTGAAGAAAACTTCTTTCAACTTCACTATATGATTGAAATTTTTTAAAATAAGAAGTTGGGAGAGAAAAAAGTGAAAGAAGGATATTTAATATGTTATGGTATTTGATTAGTAAAATGGCCTTAGTTCTCCACTTTTCTCTTTCCAATGCCCTTTGCAATGTGCATTTTCCTTCTCCCTTAATCCTGAGCTGGAAGAAAAGAGACCACAAGGCTTGGGACCATAGTCACAGGAGACATCAAGCTCAATTGGCATAACATACTACACAAAACATTGTTCCACCTCCTACTTTGGCGAGTAGCAACTGGGATCTTAAAAGCTTGCAAACAGCCATCCAAATGCAACGATGGGTCTCTCCTCGTCCAGAGCAAAGAAGAATGAAGAAAACTAAAGATTCATGGAAACAATTAGTCCTAGCGACTGGTACACCATGCAGTCCACAGCCTATATAACTATGATGCCAGAAGAACTAGATGGTGCCCGACTACCACTGTCAACCACTCAGAGGGGTATTTCTGTAGGAGACCCTTGATAGAGAGGGAGAACAATGTTGAACAAAACTCAAAATCATTTGGGAAAAAAAAGGGGGGAAGGGGACCAGGTTTGCTGGTCCAATAGAGCCTGGTGGAACCACTGAGACTATGGCCCCTAGCTGCCCTTCAGGTCTGAAATTGATCCACACCTGTGGCTTCCAGCCAAACAAAAGACAGGAATATGAGTTGAACATTTACCTGAGGTAGATACACTCCTTGGAGAGAACAATCATGGGAAAAGAAGGGGGGTTTATGCACAGGGAGACAGCTCAGGGGACAGGAGTGCATGGAGGGATGGACATGCGGAAGAGAGAACTATCAGGAGGAAGTGGGCGGGAGCTTTTGCATTGGGGTAAGTTGTAGTCAATGTCATGAGACAAAGTGTATGTGAACTGCTGTATGGAAAGTGAATTTTCTCTGTAAATTTTCACTCAAATCACAATTTAAAAAAAAAAGAAAAGAGAAGAAAGACCATGAGGAGCCCAATTATTCCATTAGATTTCCAACCTGAGGCCAACCTGGAGAAACCAGCCACCTTCTAACCAAGAAGTTAACTGCAGAAGCATGAGCAAGCCCAGCCAAGATCAGCTAAGCCCATCCCCAGTCAGCAGAACCACCTGTCAACATGTTGTTGTGTTGTTGTTAGGTGCTGTCGAGTCAGTTCTGACTCATAGCAGAACAAAACACTGCCCAGTTATGCACTAACCTCACAATCACTACCAAGTCAGCATGCAGATTTGTGAAAAATAATAAATGGTTGTTGTTTTAAGCCACTCAATTTTGAAGTGGCTTGTTACATACCATTATAGTAGCAATACGTAACTGATATATAATACACACATATGTAAGTATATATAATCTTACAGCTCTTTACATATATAAAAAAGAATGATTATAACATTTATTTTTCCTTTCCAAAATAAAAAATATATATGAGAAAAAAAGACTTCCCACTGAACTTTTTATTGCTATATTAATTTCCTAGGGCTGCTATAACAAAATGCCACAAACCAGATGGCTTATAAGAACAGAAATTTATTATTTCCCAGCTATGGAGACTAGGATACTGAATTCATAACATCATCAAGCCAATATTCTCTCAGTCTTCTCTAGGGGAAGAACTTTCCTTGTCCCTTCCAGCTTGTACTAGTCCCAGGTGTACCTTGGGGTTCCTTGTCTTGGAGATACATTTTCACATGGTTTTCTTCTCTCTGTGTCTGTCTCTGTTTATCTTCTAACAGACATCAGTGATATAAGATTAGGATCCACCATATTCTGGTATGACCTCATGTTAACCCAACTGATAATATTTCCAAGAGCCTATTTCCAAAGAAAGTAACATTCAGAGTTCCAGGGATTAGAAGTTCAAGATATTTTCTTGGAGCACACATTCAATCCATAGTAAGTGACCAATTCTCAAACACAAATGGACAGTCAAAAAGCCTCAGACATTGGAATCCCTCTAACATAAAGCATACACACACATACACACACACACAGACTAGATGTTTTTTAAGTTGGAATAAGAAGATTATACAAGGGAAAGGAGACTTTTCTAAAAAGCTATTGTTATTTTATTCACAAGGAACTGAGAAGATGTTAACAGGCGAATTGAAAATAAAGGTAAGGATATGTTCCAGAAAGCACAGTAAAATGATAAAAAGATGGAAAAGAGGACGTTGTTGTTGTTGTTGTTGTTAAGTGCCGTCGAGTCGTTTCCGACTCATAGCGACCCCACGCACAGCAGAACGAAACACTGCCCAATCCCGCGCCAGCCCCACAATCCCTGCTATACTTGAGCCCATCATCGCAGCCACCATATCAATCCATCTGGTTGAAGG
>NW_006922412.1:713545-716566 GCF_000298275.1 Orycteropus afer afer
GCTTCCTGGCTTTTAATCCCCTTTCTCCTGCTCTTCCCGCTTGCTACTTTGGGCGTCCCTGAGTTGTCTCTCCTCACCTGTAACCCTAGGGCTGACTACATCTGTGGCAAGAGGCGGTGGAAAAGCTTTCAGAGAGAGAGGGAAAAAAAATTAGTTTCATGAAAAAAATCAGATTTCTCAATGACTTCACTGGAAACTCTAAGACAATAAGGAATTGGCTTCAAAATTCAGAAGAAAAAACATTTCTACAGATGGCTAAAGTAAAAATTCACTTTCTGTGAACTCTTGTCTCTGTGGAAGTTATTGAGATAAGTGCCCTACCACAATAAGACAGTAAACCAAGAGAGGAAGACATAGGATCCCGAAAACCAGGTGCTGACACGGGAAAGGAGAAAGGACTCCTAAAAAGATGGTGAAGTAAGATTCTGAGATGAATATTTGGAGCAGCAAGAGAGCAACCAGTCAAGACAGGAACTGGTCAGAAGGCTCTATCAACAATTTCTTCCAGAAGATGAAACTGATTGAATACCTGATGTACATGAATGTATTGCAAAAAGTTTGAGGTTGAATTAGGGTTAAGAACATAGAAAACTAGCTAAATTAAAAAACAAAACAAAATAATTATTAGCTCTGAGGAAAATGTAAAAGTTTTGTAGAAATGAAAGTAAACAGAGTAATTACCTGTCAACATTTCCTTGTTTCTCAACATTGGATGAATGTTAGAATCAGCCAAGGCACTCTTATAAATCCAAATGTCCAATCCCCATCCTGGATCAGTTAAATCAGAAATGTTGTTGTTAGGTGCCAGAGTCAATTTTCAACTCATAGCAGACCCATATAACACTGCCCCAAAGGATTTCCAGGACTGTAATCTTTATGGGAACAGATCGCCAAGTCTTTTCTTCTGCAGAGCCACTGAGTGAGTTTGAACCGCTGACCTTCCAGTTAGCAGTAGAGTGCTTAACCATCATCAGTGCTATTTTAAAGGTTTGCCAGGTGACTTAAATGTGCAGCCAAGATAATGCTGTGAACCCCAAACATTGACATGAGCAAAACTACAATAACTTGGGAGCATGGGGACCCTGGGCAAGAAGTGTGAGGGATGGCTGGGATGCAGAATAGGACAGAAAGTTAATTCTCCATCTTATGTAGATGAAATGTTAACCTGATAATTCCTGAAACGGAGCCATCAAGAAGTAGCCATGTAAGCATGTTATATGGAGATATGGAAGTAAATACCAAAGGATCTAAACACAATTTTGAGAGTTGTCCAGGAGAATGGGAAATCGGGATCTGCAAGGACTATGGTTCTTATGACACATCTTGTAGAAAAGTTTGGTTCTTTAAGGTCTGTGCAGGTATGACTTAAATAGAAAGAAAAAATAATAATTTAAGAATATAAATAAAAGCTAAAATAATAATGTGGAAAATAACCACAAAAAGAAAAACCTAAATTTTATTGTTTGAAAAAAGCTAATGAACTAACAGAAAAAAAGAATACATACATACACAAATACCCAAAGACCCTGAAATAACACAACTAGAGATGATGGAGAAAGGAGCTCTTATGGCATAATGGTTAAAGCATTGGGTTGTAAACCAAAAGGTCAGCAGTTTGAACCTAACAGCCACTCCGTGGGAGTAAGATGATGCAGCCTGCTTCTCTAAAGATTTGGAGACCCAATGGGGGCAGTTCTACTCTGTCCTATAGGGTTGCTATGAATTGAAATTGACTCCACGGCAGTGGGTTTAGGGTTTAGAAACAGAGATAATGCTAAGTAAAGTATAAGGAAATAAGATGCCTCATTTTATACTTAATACACTTGAAAGCCAGATGGACTAAATGATTTTTCAGAGAGATATAAGTTAGCTATCTACACTGACAAAATAGGAAAGCAGAATAGGCTGATAATCATGAAAGAAATTTAAAAGACCTATCATAATGCCTAAGGCACTTGACTGCTAACCAGAAGGCTGGCGATTCAAACCCATCAGCCACTCCTCGGAAGGAAGGTTGGGCAATCTACTTCCATAGTGATACCACCTCAGAAACCCAAGGAGGGGTCGCTGTGAGTTGGGTCTGACTCGACGGCACATAACAACAACAACAACATCACAACACCTGTCTTGGAAGAAGTACAGCCAGAATGCTCCTTAGAAGTAAGGCTGGTGAGACTTCATCTTACGTACTTTGGGGATGTTATCCAGAGGGATCAGTCCCTGGAAAAGCACATCATACTTGGTAGAAGGTCAGTGAAAAATAGGAAGACCCTCAACAAGACGGATTGCCACCATGGCTACAACAATGGACTCAAACTTGGCAATGACTGTGAGGATCGCCAGGACCTGGCAGTATTTCTTTCTGTTTTCTATGGGGTCACTATGAGTCGGAACTGACTCGACAGCACCTAACAACAAGAACATCACAACAGAAGTCCCCAGCAGTAATAGTTTTACAGAGAAAATATCCCTGCACTGTGTATAAACAGTCCCAGAGCATAGGAAAATAACAAAATCTTCTCAATTTATGCTCTGAACGTGGTTTAGTTCTATTACCAAATCAGATTTTAAAAATCAAACCATATGATATTATCATTGATAAATGTAGATGAAAAGTAAATAAATATTAGAAAATGGAGTCTAACTGTGATTAAAGTAATATGCTTTGATCCAATAATTAAAATGGCAATGAATTTTACCTTTTAAAAGAATATGCAATTTGGTTCCTCCCAAACTTTCCCATTTCCCCTGATATTAAATGAATCCTATGAGGCATGTAAAAAAATGTTAGAAATCAAACAATTGACTGTAGTGTATAATGCTTTGCCTCTGAGGTAGCCTCAACATGTAATCAGTTTGATGAAAGCAAGTCTTGGCTTGTTGTTGTTAAGTGCCGTCGAGTCGTTTCCGACTCCTAGTGACCCCATGCACAGCAGAACGAAACACTGCCCGATCCCGTGCCAGCCCCACAATCCCTGCTATACTTGATCCCATCATCGCAGCCACCGTGTCAATCCATCT
>NW_006922412.1:716701-721711 GCF_000298275.1 Orycteropus afer afer
CTTTCAGCATTCTCCGCCAGCACCACAACTCAAAAGCATCAACTCTTCTTCGGTCTTCCTTATTCATTGTCCAGCTTAGTCTTGGCTTAGTTACCCTCAAAACTCAAAACATTCACACAGTAATTTAAGTGTCTAGGATACAGTTTCTGTTCTGTGGTCCTTAAAAAGGTGGTTGAATAGAAAACTTTTTGGCACAACTCAGTGGTAGAGACACCTCTGTTTTCACCCTGCTTCCAACTTGATATTATTCTCCTCCATCTTTCTAGTTTCTTTAGAAATATTAGGTTCTAGCCATGATTTATTTTAATGAAATTCAGAGAACAGAAGGAGTTTCTGCATAAAATACTGCCAATATACCTCTATGCTCATAACTTAAGAATCCCCGTTGCTCACCATAAATATTACCTGGTCACTACAAGATAACAAATTAGACAGTGAAAGCACTTAGAGCTGTACATTAATGCTTTGCACTTTGCAGATTCCAGGGAATCATTTAGAGTACTGCAGGGGTGAGGGACGCTTATAGCAATGAATTGTGAGCATGCTTCCCTGCAGCCCTCCTCCTCCATAGCTGAGATCACTTGTCCTCTGCCCGAAGGCTCATCCAGGCCCAGACTTTGAGACAATCCTGACTTAGTCTGCAGAAACTTAAGGGGCTAGAGAACATTGCTATGAGTCAGAACCAACTCGACAGCCCCTAATAACAACAAATAAAGCATCAGCATGATCCTGGATCAAGTCACCCTACACCTCTGGCTTTGTCTAATAGTGTGCCTCATTGTCATCTGTGGACTTTTTCCTTTTTTGTGATACCAAGTTTCTACCAATCTCCTTGATCTATTCAGGACATGTTCCATAGTTCCAGAATCCCTACGAATTTAGAGGCTAAACACCAAGATAGACGTCAGTTTGGATCTCAGCTCCACCACTTGCTAGCTGTGTTACTATGGACAAGTATCTTAGCTTCTGAGAATTAGGAATACTTGGACCAGACTTAACATTTGGGGTCAAAATTGCCTGGTCTCTGAATTTGTACCTGTTACCTTAACATTGGGAAAATGTCTCTCAAACATACTTGAAGAAGACAGTTGAGAGTGGTGAGAGGAAGTCAAAGAAGTTGAACACTTGTCGGAAAGGATAGGAGAAAAAGGAGAGGGAAACAGAGAAGGCTGAAGAGACTCTGAGGGCACAAAGACAGAAAATATGGTCACAACAACACCTCAATTGCAGAGTATAGCTTCTAATTATTTTTACGTTTCACCGTTTTGGTGTTTGAACATTGAGAGACATTCTAAAATTTTACATCTTTAAAGAATAAGCTTAACATTAAAAAAAATATAGGATAATACCACATCGACACTACAGCACAGTATATGGCACATAGTAGATGCTGGATAAATGTTCCCTCCCACCACTTGCATCTTCCTTGCGATTTTTCTTTGATAATCTTTACACTATATTGGAACCTCTAAATTGAGACTTTGCCTTGCTCTTCTGAATCTATACACGTGATGGGGCTGAGCTTCTCCCTGATTCTGCTGAAATAAATCAGCAACATCTCCACCTACTTGAACCTTTGACTCTGCCCAATACTGGCCTCCACGGGACCTTTGCTCTTGGTGAGACACATGACTGATATGTGATACCATGCTCCACCCTGGCTCCACACCATATGAACCTGGATCTGTACTCCAGTGTCTGCCCCAACGCATTGGGTGGTCCTACTGAGAACTGTCTCTCATGCCTTGATGGATGACTCACCAGATCTACTCATGGAATGCCTTCTTAAACTCATATATCACAAGTCTTCCTTACTTTCAAAAAAGAAAAACTAAAAATCTGTGGATTTACTAATAGGTCCTTTCCTTCACTTTGATCCAGAGAGAGAGCTGGAAGAGCTGGGATTCAAGCTACCAAACTGTTAGAAAGTCACTAAATTACCGTTTTGTTCCTATTATGCACAACAAAAACCTATATATTCATTATTGCAAATCTTCCCAATGATTCAAGGTAGCATTGCTTTCATTTAACAGATGGCAACACCAAAGCTCAGTAAGCTTTGCACACCAGCAAGAAATAGAGCTGGAAGGTGAAACTTTTTTATTTGATTTCGATGTCTATAATGTTTCTTCTAAAATGGTGGGTTCATACTGTATCATACTGCCTTTCATTTCATCATTACATATACATGGACTGTTTCAAAATGTTTTTCAAAGTGTTGAAATTTCTAAGAGTGGTTTATTTCAGTTGAATCTATACATATATTTCATTTTTGTGAATGATATTAATAGCTAGCTTTTATTCAGTGCTTATTATGTGCTTGGCACTGTTCTATTAATGTGTATTAACATATTTCATCCTTCAAAGTAGGTAATATCCAAACCAAAAAACTCACTGCTGTGGAGTCAGATCCAACTCAAAGCAACCCCTCCTTGGGTTTCCGAGGCAGTATCACTATGGAAGTAGATTGCCCAACCCTCCTTCCAGGGAATGGCTGGTGGGTTTGAATCACCAGCCTTCTGGTGAGCAGTCACATGCCTCAGGCACTACACCACCAGAGCTCCCAGGTAATATCAACATCCCTATTTTATGGCTGAAGAAACTAAGCACAGAGAGGTTAAGTAAATTGTCCAAGATCATACCGGTACTGCTGTGAGCAGAATCCAGGCACTCTAGCTGCAGAGCCCACACCCTTCTCACCATGTTTTACTGCCTCTCAACAATCAGAATAATTGTGTCAAATTCACCACTTAACTTTGCATGTATAAATAACTGGAGGATCTAATCAATTCCTTTGATACCTGAAGTCACCAAAAACCATTTACTGAGAAATAAGGAGTAGCATGATGCTTGAAGATCAGACTCCCTGATTACTCACCACACTTTGGTATCCAGCAATTTTTCTCCTTAAAGATTGAGAATATAAAATTCTATATGTTACTGTAGAAGTCATACTTATCAGGAAAGGCTTGGATTTCAAGATAAAGTGGAATCTTTTTCCAAGAAAATATTTATCCTTCCATAACAATAATTAATTTTATTTTTCCTCCATTTGGGTGGCACTCTTTAGATTCTGGCAAGAATGCAGTAAACCAAAATTAAATGTTATCATCTAAAGTTTGCAATAAAGTTGTTCCCCACCCCCCTCACATGCTTTTGCTTAAAAAAAATTATACACTATATGCTCAAAAATTCCATATATAACAACATTCTGGTGTGAACAACAATAATCAATAAAGCATTTAATTTCTAAAAATCAGGCTTGTTTTGTTTTTCTATTGTATGAGTCAGTGTCTGGCACATGTAAAGTAAAATGAAGAAAATGAGCTTATAAATCACAGTAATCTCTCTGATAATCACTACTCATTTAGTAAAGGGACAATGTGCTCGCTACGTGAGGCATTCTTATAAAAGACACCAAGCTGCAATTAACGATCTATGGATCTCATTTGCTCTGAATTAGTAAGTGCTTGGATTCTAATAAATTCTTGATACCTAAGGACCTTATTCTGAGTATTTTTATCTCATGCTCCTTGCCCACAGAGAAAGGAAAAGAGAAACAATTTCTTCCCCAAATGCCTGCTGAGTGCCTTCATTTTTTCTGATTCTCGTAGATCTACCCAGAAAAGTATTCCAACCAAAACAATGCCCACATCCATTTTCATTTCTTAAAAAGTTTACAGAAATAAGCAAATAATACATAGAAATGAAAGATTATTAATAGTTTCCAAGAATGGGAGAGAGGGAGAAAGGGGGAGTTTTTGGTTGGGGGCACTGAGTTTATGTTAATGGTGGTGGAATATTTTGGAAAAGGATGATGATAACCATTGCAGGACATGAAGAAAGTGTCAAAGTCATTGAAGTGTAAATGTAGAAATTGTTGTACTGGTGCATGTTTTGGTGTACATAGCTTCACCACAATAAAAAATAAAACAAAACAAGTTATGATAGCCTTCCAAATTACTCTTAGCCAGAACATCTATGTCTACAATACTATGATAAATAATGCCCTTGAACTAATAAAAAAACAAAACAAAACAAAAAAACATTCTAAAGTATCATTTAAATTATTGGGGAACAATTCAATTAATTTGGCTTTATATATTTTTTCCCCTGAAATGAATGTTGTGATTTTTCAAATACAATGATTACCTGTATGTAGCAATGTAGCATAGCTGTATATTAACCAGAATGTAATTACCTGTAAGATTCCATTACAGAGGTAGAACAGATGACGTCATACTTCTTTGAAGGAGCACTGGTGGCACAGTGGTTAAATGCTTGGCTATCGACTGAAAGGTCAGTAGTTTGAACTCACTTGTAGTGTAATGCCTAAGGCACTTAACTGCTAACCAGAAGGCTGGCAGTTCAAATCCACCAGCCACTCCTCAGAAGGAAGGTTGGGCAGTCTACTTCCGTAGTGATACTGGCTCGGAAACTCAGGGAGGGGTCGCTATGAGTCAGGTCCAACTCGACGCCAAATAACAACAACAACAGCAGCCACTCCATAGGAGAAAGATGTGGTAGTCTGCTTCTGTAAAGATTACAGCCTTGGAAAACTATAGGGCAATTGTACCCTGTCCTGTAGGGTCTCTCTGAGTTGTAACTGACTCCATGGCACACAATACTTGTTTTATCATTCCTTTTCCAGTAACAAAATAAATATTATCTCACTATTCCTAACAAGCATTAGGATTAATAAATGCAAAAAAAGGAAAAGTCACTCAATGACTAAAGTTTGAGAATGAATCTAAAATAGATGTGAGAATCCAAATAATCATAAAGTTCCAAAAAAAAAAAAACCGAAACTCACCACCAACGAGTCGTTTTGACTTATAGTGACCCCTCCTTGGGTTTCTGAGGCAGTATCACTACAGAAGTAGATTGCTCAATCTTCCTTCCCAGGAGTGGCTGGTGGGTTAGCAGTCAAATGCCTTAGGCACTAAGCCACCAGTTGTTGTTGTTAAGTGCCGTTGAGTCATTTCCCACTCATAGCGACCCCATGCACAG
>NW_006922412.1:723851-726585 GCF_000298275.1 Orycteropus afer afer
TGAAAAACGGTGTTTGCAATGAACAAGTAGTTGGTCTTGCAAAATTCTACCATACGAATTCCAGCATTATTTCTGTCACCAAGGCCAAATTTTCCAAGTACTGGTGATTCTTCTTTGTTTCCAACTTTTGCATTCCAGTCACCAGTGATAATTAACACACCCTGATTGCAGAGCTCTAATTAATTCTCTGTTATCTGAGATGTTGAATGAGTCAAGGGCCCAAGGATGGAGCATTCATATTAGGATACTGCAAGAAGTTTTTAAAAAGAATTTAACGTTTATAAATATTTGGGCAGGATGGAGTCTCCATCCTGACAGTATCCTTCTTCCTCTCAAGTAAGGCTGAGAAGATCTTATGGCTGAGAAAAGGGATAGGTCATCCTAAGTGTGTAAAGTATTAGCACCCACATCTTCAAACCAAGAACAAAACAAGGACGTTGTTGAAGCAAAAGGACTCTCTCATCTCAAGTAAGCCCTCAGAACAGAAGCGTTACTTTGAGAGGTAACTCAAAGGCCCAGTTCTTGATAGATCCCTGGGTATATCAATTCTGTGCCCAATGATGAGAGTGCCTAACCTAGCACATTAGTGCATAGAGTGTGGAAGCTGAGGAGAGCAAAAAAAAAACATTCAAAATGGTAACTTGGTCTCAAGCTGGCAAAAGTCTTTCAAATTTAAGAAAGGAGGACTACTAGTAAGTATCTTACTTAGTGCAAATGAAGATCAAAACCCATGCACACCCATACCAGGAGAACAAGTGAGAAGCTCACACTTCAAACATCAAGAAAGCTGCTATGAAATTTTTTTTCTCTAAATGTATGACATTAGAATACATTCCTTGCATAACCCTAAAAGACAATGGATCATTAAAGTTATTGCTGTTGCCATAACCTACCAAGTACATGAGAAATGCATATGCCAAGCAGATCAAGAGACATATTTTCCATGTTCTTGGTGAGACGTGAACTCATATCACAATAAAACTAATTAAAGCCTTTGTGGCTATTTCAATCTCAAGTAAAGAAAAAAAAATTTTTTTGTTTTATACTAGAGAAAATCATATAACCTAGTCTTGATGTGAAATGTCTTCATTTTGAATATCAGCTTACATGATGTGCTATAAAACATATGGTTTCCATCTCCTTTGGGACCTGTCTTATCCATGTAATACACAAAATAAATGGTCATGTCTTGCTGTTGCCATTTTCTTGAATCTACTGACCTTCTAGTTAAGGCTTTTAATAGTTTTCAGAAAAAAACACATAAAGAAATTTGTTAAGAATTTCATATGTAAATACATAAATATCTAAATAAGTGTTATTTGCTTATTGTGGTGTTATTTCATTAGGACCTTATGTATTTGTTTCCTTATTTGAGGGTATTTTTTTTCACCACCACTATATTTCACAAAGATTTTTTAAAATAATATTTTGATGTGTTTTCAGTAAAAGTTTAGACAGCAAATTAGGTTCCTATTTAGCAATTTCTATACAAATTGTTCAGTGACATTACATTTTTTGCATTCTGGTTGTGCTGTTTCCAGGGCTCTAATTTCCCTGTCCCCCTTATCTTCTCATCTTTCTTTAGTGTTATTGTTGACTTCTTGATCTTATATAGATGGCTTTTTACTGGAGCACCATACTCAAGGGTATTAACCTTTCATTTGTGCGCCAATCTATTAATTTGCTAAAAGGTGATATCAGGGGATAGTTTTGGTTCTATGTTTAAATAGTATCTCAGGGAGATAGTCTCAGGGAGTCCTCTAGTTCCAAATGGTCCATCTGGACTTTATAAGAATTTAAGTTCTATTCTGAATTTTTCTCCTGTTCTATTTTGGCCCTGATTAGAATAGTCAGTAGCGGTAGCTGGGCACCATCTAGTTCTTCTAGTCTCAGGGTGGATGAAGTCATGGCTTGTGTAGCTTATTAGCCCTTTAGACTAATTTCTTTTCTGAGACTTTGATTTTTTATTTTGCTCCAGATGAGTAGAGACCAATGTTATTTCACAAAGATTTTGAAGAAACATACAGGATTCCATAAAACAAAAAATAAAATTGAGAAAGACAGAAACACAGTAATGAGATCAAGTAAAATATGTATTAGAATTTATGGATAAACTCAAGGGGAAATTCAAGATGCAGATACACCATCTGTGAGAGACTATACTAGAGTTTACAGCACAGAGAAGGCAATTTGGCTCTGAGCTCTCTGGCAGCTGTTCATACTGCCAGTAATACATTTCTATTGACTTCCAATTTGGTTCTATTGAGGATACAATAAATCTGAGCTTTGTTCCATATTTAAAACTATCAATTACTAAGATGAAAGGGACTGATGATCATCTAATACAGTGAGAACTAGAGGGATCAAGTAAGTTTCCAAGGTTCCACAAAGAATACAAGAGCCAAATCTAGAGCCCTTATCTCTGGCAACTTCTATCTAGTTTACTGCTTTTTCCAAACAGCAACGTTGTCATATGTCTCTGTAGTAGAGCAGGAAGTGAAGAATTTAAGACTGTCTGTCCAGGCCTCATTAAATGGAAACAATTGTGTGTAGAAATTCCTGGTTTGCTAGCAATATCATGGTAAGCTTCAGAAGACAAAGGCTAGATACAGGTCTGGTTCTCTGTATGACTCATGTAGCCCCCTAGGTTCACCCATTCACAATTAAGACAAAATGTGAAGTGAAGAAGTAACATACCTATGATTGCTAGAACACTCTCAGAGCCAGAAAGGGG
>NW_006922412.1:727805-729562 GCF_000298275.1 Orycteropus afer afer
TCGCTATGAGTCAGGTCTGACTCGATGGCACATAACAACAACAACAACAACATAATCCCACATGTTATAGATTGAATTGTGTCTCCCAAAAGTATGTGTTGAAATCCTAACCCCTGTACCCATAAATATGACTAGTGTGTATATAGAGATTTTCTTTTGTTATGTTAATGAGGTCATACCACTATGGGGTGTGTTCTAAACTTAATCTTCTGAGTTACAGAAAGAGCAGATTAGACACATAGGAACACACATACTTGAGAACACAGATGTCATGTAAGGATCACAAAGAACCAAGGAACACCCAAGGCTACCAAAAAAGAAAGAATCAACATGGGTGAGGTCCTGATTTGGACTTTTAGCTTCCAAAATTATGAGAAAATAAATTTCTGTTCTTTGAAGCCACCCACTTGTGATATTTGTGTTATAGCAGCACTAGCTAAGACATAATTCATTCAAGCTAGAGGGCAAAGGAATGGCATCTCTAAACACTGAAACAAACAAACAAACAAACAAACAAAACCCTGGCAACCTAGATTTGTATACCCAATGAAAATACCTTTTAAAAATGAAGATGAGGGAGACATCTCATCTCGGCTACAATATGTAAAGACAAACTGAAAAGACTTTTCTTGGATCCATCATAGAATTGAGGCCACAGAGCAAACCACCACATCAAAATCTGAAGAGACAGCACATTCAGAGAGACACAGCTAAGATCTTAACCTGCAGCAGAAGCCACTGGAGCCATAAACTGGTAGAAACATGTAATGATAATTTTGACAAACTGCTGGAGGCTTACTGTGGACTAGTGTAAGAGGGAGACATTCTTGAGGGCCAAAGGCTTAGGGAGATACTCACACTCTTATGGGATGTACCTCCAGGAACCCCACTGGGTTCTCACAATGAAGATCTGAGATAGATACACTCGTGACTCTGGCGGGAGGAAGAGTAATCACTGTGAAATATTCCCAGAGCTCTCTTCATAACAATGGCTTACTCTCCAGAGGAAAATACTTTGCCAGCTAAGGGAAGGGTACTTCTCCTATTCCAGCCCCCTCTAGCTTTCCTAAGGAGCTCTGGTAGCATAGTCCCTTAAGGCATTTGACTGCTAACCAGAAGTTGGTGGTTCAAATCCAACAACCACACCGCAGAAGGAAGACTGGGTAATCTACTTCCATAAAGATTTACTGCCTCGGAAACCCACAGGGTCACTATGAATCGGAATTAACTAGATGGCAGTGAATGACTAGCTTTCCTGTCTTACCTAAGGGAGGGGAGAAGCTTTAACCATAGGTAAACACTTGTGAATTTCCCAGCCCAGAGACAAAGGCCCACTAAATGACTGGGAATTAATCATAGGATATGGAACTCAAACATTCATCAACAAGTGAATGGATAAACAAACTACTGTGGTATGTGTGTGTATGTGTGTGTATATACACACACACACACACACACACACACATATATATACACATATACATATAATAAAATATTACTCAGCAATTAAAAGAAAAACACTATTAGTACATGAAGAGTTCCCTGGTGGTGTAAGTAGTTAAAAATTTGGCTACTAACTCAAAGGTTGACCTCAGAAGAAAGCCCTGGTGATCCATTTCTGAAAGATCACAGCCACTGAAAACACTACGGAGCACACTTCTACTCTGACACGCATAGGGTCACCATGAGCTGGAGTTAACTCGACAGCAACTAGTTTGGCTTTGTTTTTATATCTGTTCAATGAAATAATACTCAGC
>NW_006922412.1:729662-732288 GCF_000298275.1 Orycteropus afer afer
AAAAATAAAAAGTATATATTATTTTACTTATGTGAAACTCTTTACAAATGCAAATCTAATCTGTAGTGACAGAAATCAGGTAACTGGTTGCCTAAGGCCAAGGCTAGAGAGGAAATTGACTAGGAAAAAACCATACAGAAATATTTTGTAGTTATGGAAATGTTCTATATCTTGATTGTGGTGGTAGATATATTGATGTATACATTTGTCAAAATTTGTCAAAAAATGTACATTTAAAATAGGTGCATTTAGTGTCAATTTTTTTTAATTTGAATTTTATCTAGCCTACAAAGTAAGAATATTTCATCTTGCTCCTTTCTTACTGAAGCTAAAAATGTAACCTTCACCAATGCTCACCTGACTGATCTACATACAGACTCGAAGCCAGCAGACTTGCTATTCTGCATCCTTCCCTTCTTGATGAAAAACAATGGAATTATTTTAATCTTTTGTCACCCCTCACATTTCCCAGCCCTTAAATTATTTTGATTTTTCTCTTTATATTACTACCTTAATAATTGTTGAACCTTTTGCAACTCTTTATTTTTTAATCTTTATTTTTTTTCATGTCATTTGAGTACGTTTCATGATTAAAAATAGATTTTACAATGGATTCAGAATGAAGAAAGGATTCCAATTTCCTTGCCTTGTAAAACTGGACTTAAGTTATATGTAAAAAGGCCAAAATGTAGTTCCTCAAAAAGTTAAACATACAATTATCATTAAAAGAAAAAAACAAACCTGTTGTTGTCAAGTTGATTCCTACTCATAGCAACCCTATACGAGAGAGTAGAACTTACCCATAGTGCTTCCAAGTTTGTAAAAGTTTAGGGGAACAGACTGCCTCATCTTTCTCTCTTGGAACAGCTGGTGGATTCAAACCACTGACCTTTTGGTTAGCAGCACACACTTAACCACTGCACCACCAGGGCTCCTTTGAACTACCATATGACCTAGCAATTCTACTTCTAGGTATAATCATAAGGGACTTGAAATCAGAGACTCAGATAGGCACAAGTACACCAATGTTCACTACAGCGCTATTCACAATAGTCAAAAAGTGGAAACAACCTAAATACTCATCAATAGATGAATGAAAAAATAAAATGGAGCTCTGGTGGCATAGTGGATAAGGCATTTGGCTGCTAACCAGAAGGTCAGCAGTACAAATCTACCAGCTGCTATGTGGAAGGAAGATACGGTGATCTACTTCCGTAAAGATTTACAGCCTTGGAGACCCAATGGGGGTCACTATGTGTCAGAATTGACTCGATGCCAATGGGCTTGCTTTTTTTGGTTTACATACATCCAATAGAATACTTGTTCTTGTCAGGTGCCTCAAATCAGCTCCCACTCGTAGTAACCCTACATACAAGAGAATGAAACACTGCCTGGGCCTGTGCCATCGTAACAATCCTTGCTATGCTTGAGCCCATCACTGCAGCCACAGTATCAATCCATCATGTGGAGGGTGTTTCCCTTTTTCTCTGATCCTCTGCTTTACCAAGTATGATATCCTTCTCCAGAGAATGGTCCCATTGGACAACATGACCAAAGTAGGTAAGATAAAGTCTGGCCATTCTCACTTCCAAGGAGCATTCCAATTGCACTTCTTCCAGGACAGATTTGTTCATTCTTCTGGAAGTCCATGGTACTTTTAGTATTCTTCGCCAACACCACCATTCAAAGGCATCAACTCTTCTCCAGTCTTCCTTATTCATTGTCCAGCATTCACATGCATATGAAGTGACGGAAAATACCATGACTTGGGTCGTTGTTGTTGTTGTTATGTGCCGTTGAGTCAGACCCAACTCACAGTGACCTCTCCTTGGGTTTCCTAGGCAGTATCACTACAGAAGTAGATTGCCCCATCTTCCTTCCAAGTAGCGGCTGGTCGGTTTGAACCGCCAGCCTTCTGGTTAGCAGTCAAGTGCCTTAGGCACTACGCTACCAGAGCTCCCTCGAATATCTTAATCTTCAAAGTGACATCTTTGCTTCTTAACACTTTAAAGAGGTCTTTTGCAGCAGATTTGCCTGGTACAATACGACATCTGATTTCTTAACTGAAATCATGAATCCATAGCTTTTTATTGTGGATCCAAGTAAAATAAAATCCCTGACAACTTCAATCTTTTCTCCATTTGGTCCAGCTGTGAGGATTTCTGTTTTCTTTATGTTGAGTTGTAATCCATATTGAAGACTGTAGTCTTTAATCTTCATCAGTAAGTGCTTCAAGTAATCTTCATTCTCAGCAAACAAGGTTGTATCATCTGCACATCACATATTAATGAGTCTTCCTTCATCCAATCCAGATGCCACACTCTTTTTCATATAGCCCACCTTCTCAGATTATTTGCTCAGCATATAGACAGAGTAAGTATGGTGAAAGGATACAACCCTGACACACACCCTTCATGATTCTAAATCATGCAGTATCCCACTGTTCTGTTTCAAAAACAGCCTCTTGGTCTGTGAAAGGTTCCTCATGAGCACAATTAAGTGTTCTGGAATTTTCCTTCTTCCCAATGTCATTCATAATTTGTTATGGTCCACACAATTTAATGCCTTTGCACAGTCAATAAAACACAAGTAAACATTTTTCTGGTATTCTTTGCTTTCAGCCAAG
>NW_006922412.1:732856-742777 GCF_000298275.1 Orycteropus afer afer
TTCTTTCAGTTTGGGAAATACTGTGCCTGTTCTTCCCTTTTGGTTTCCTAACTCCAGATCTTTGCATATTTCATTATAATACTTTATCTTGTCGAGCTGCCCTTTGAAATCTTCTGTTCAGCTCTTTTATCATTTCTTCCATTTGCTTTAGCTACTCTCCATTCAAGAGACTCATTTCAGAGTCTCTTCTGACATTTATTTTAGTCTTTTCTTCCTTTCCTGACCTTTTAATGACCTTTTGTTTTCTTCATATATGATGTTATGGATGTAATCCCTCAACTCGTCTTGTCTTTGGTCATTGGTGTTCAATACGTCAAATATATTCTTCAGATGGTCTCTAAATTCAGGTGGGATATAATCCAGGTCATATTTTGGCTCTCATAGACTTGTTTTAATTTTCTTCAGCATCAACTTGAACTTGCATATGAGCAATTGATGGTATTGATCGAATACTACCCAGCCATAAAGAGGAATGAAATCCTGATACGTGCTACAACATGGATGAACCTTGAAAACATTATGCTGAGTGAAGCAAGTCAATCACAAAAGGACAAATATTATATGATCTCACTTATATGAAATATCTAGAAGAGGCAGATGTATAGAGCTAAAAGTGCATTAATGGTTACCAGGGCAGGAACAAGGGGAAAAAGGGGAGTCATTACTTAGGAAGCAGTGAGTTTCTGTTTATGGTGAAAGAAAATCTGGTAATTGATCTTGAGGATGATTGTATAACATGATTAATTTAATTGATGTCACTAAATTATACATTGGAAGGAAGATGGGGCAATCTATTTCCATAGTGCTACTGCCTCAGAAACCCAAAGAGGGGTCACTATGAGTCGGGTCTGACTCGACGGCACATAACAACAACAAATTATACATATGAAAAGTGTTAAATTGGCAGATGTGTTATATATTTTTCTCCAACAATAAAACAAAAGGCCAAATGGCAGCTGAGATGCTGTTCTTTGCCATACCTAAAGAATGCATTGTTTTACCTATGAGTTAAACCTCACAGTTTCTATGAAACAACATGGCCCTCATCTTCTTCCAAGTCTCCACCACAGAAACTTGCTAAAACTCCTTTCTTCCTGTCTCTGGTACAATAAACATCCTACTTGCTTACAAGGTCTTCCTCTTTGCTTTGAAATCTACTATATTCCCTGATTAATTATTACAGTGATATAAAATGTCCCTTAGCTAAAGAAGCAATTTTTTTTTCTGCTTGAAACTACATTTATCACCATTTTACAACATATTTCTCTTTTGCTAATAAATAATGACAATGAGTTATTTTGGTCCTCTCAATAGATGGTTATTTTGGTGACTGTGTGTCCCTTACATGTCTACTACTTCATCTGTACATAAGACTTCTTAATGAATATGATGATAAAGGAGCCCTGTGGGCAGAATAGTTAAGTGTTTGGCTGCTAACTGAAAGGTCAGTAGTTGGAACCTACCAGCCGCTCAACAGAAGAAAGATGTGGTAGTCTGCTTCCATAAAGATGACACCCTTGGAAACTCTATAGGGGAGTTCTGTCCTATCCTATTGGGTGGCTATTAGTCAGAATTGACTTGATATCAACGGGCTTTTTGATTTTTATGATGAAAAAAATCACACTTTATTATTCTATATCCTAAAGATAACCACACACTATGTGCTCTTGAGCCAATCTCAGTTTACTATTACCTAACCATCAAGAACCCTGATGACACAATGGTTAAACACCCAGAGGCTAACTGAGGGTCAGCAGCTTGAACCCACCGGGAGCTTCCCAGAATAAAAGACCTGGTGATTTGTTCCCATAAAAATTACAGCCTAGAAAACCCTATGGGTCACTTCTATTCTCACCTAAGGGGTCGCTGTGAGTTGGAATCAACTTGCTGGCACACAACAACAACAGACATTAATTTATACAACACTTATTGTCAGCCTTACTATAGAACTTTGTACAGTATCTTTACAGAACACAATATACATCTAGAGTCTAAGAAAAGGAATTAAAGTAACCCTTTATTCAATCTGCCAAGGGACTATGGAACCTTGTAATTATCCGGCTTTAGATAGAAGCGATATATTGCAATTGGTTACACATGAGGGCACAGGTTTATGCCTTAGATGACAGACGGCAGCGAAATAGCTCTAGAGTGCAAGCTTTCTACCAGACCTTTTTAATTTATTTTCCCCAAACGCATCAAATTTTAATGCTGGCACTCTGACCCAGTATGTTAGCTTTTGCTATGAACTTATGATTAACTAGTACCAGGGAAGCAGGAGCTAAATTCTCTTCCATTTAAAACTAAATTTTACTCATGGAAGCTATAACCCCTAAATGCTGGGTGAAAGAGACCAAATGAGGAATGAAAGTATTTTAAAAGAAAAAATGAGAATAGAATATTTCATCTTGCACTATAATTACCAGAGCATCTGGAATTCCATGAGCCAAATCGAGTCACTTCCAACCATGGGCAATTCAATCTGAAAAGCAGGATTCAAGAATTAGCCATATCAACTGCCAAGCAACATAGCTTGTTCCCCAAAATTAGGATACTGCTGCTACCCTCTCTTGTAGACCATGTAGCAATGCACAGCCTTGGATAGAATAGTAACAGTGCTTACAGGAGGTTATATCCCTTTTATTCAAAGATCATGAGATAACATGCTATAAGTCAGTTGCCTAAATTATGTGGGCAGAATCTGAAATTCCAAATGTATAACCGGGATGTAAGCTTGCCTTTGGCTGTCTTGGAAAAAAAGGATGGAGGGTTAAGGTATCAAACATACAGCAGGGTCCTCTGTCCAAGTAGATTCAGTTGCTTTGAACACCCTCTTTATCCTCAGTGAATGCTCTGGTTACTGTGAGAATAATATGGAACAAGGTTTGTTAATTTTGGTGAATATCTACTGATTAAAATGTTTTTCCTAAGGAACATTCTAGCTGTACTTCTTCCAATACAGATTTGTTCATTCTTATAGAAGATAAGGCATGGAAACCAGCACAAATTCAATTAATAATTATTGAGTACTTATTATTTATCAGGTATGGGGATAGAAAGATAAATAAAACATAGTTTCTGTCCTCAAGGATCTAACCCTCTAAATGAAGAAGCAGGGATAAGCAATCATATATTGGATAATAAGTGTTGTAAAAATAGTTTAGGAGGGTGTCATCAACATCATCAGTATCAGTATCATCACCACTAAGACTCATCATGTATTGGGAATATGTATGTACTATTCTAAGGATGTTAAATGTGTAAATTCATTACATTCTCACAAAAGCCATATGCAGTGGTTAATATTTTACACATGAGGTAGCTGGGACATGGAAAGATTAAGTAATGTGCTGGAAGTCACCCAACTGGTAAGTGGTGGAGACTGGTTTCAAACCCCAGCAGGCTTGCCCCACAATTCCAAACTTAACTACTCTCATAACTGCCTCTCATAACTTCCAGGAGAATATCATTAATTTTGTCAGTGGCTTAGTATTTAAAGTTACTTGGAAGGCTTCCCAGAGAAGGTGGTATTTATTCTGGATAACTCAGAAACAAAACGTGAATTGAGTCCACAGTCTTTTTAAAGTCCAACCAACTTTTTAAAAAACATTTTATTTTGGGTTAGTTTTTGATAATATAGATAATAAAGAGAGTTCTCCCGTATCCTCTCATCCAATTTATTCATTGCTGACATCTCTCATCTCCATGGTACATTTGTCAAAACTAAGAAGCCAATATTGGAACATTGCTAATAAGTAAACTCTAGATTTTATTTAGACAACATCATCAGTTTTTTGTTTTGTTTTGTTTTGTTTTCCATTATTGTCCTCTTTCTTTCCAGGATCCAATCCAGGGTATCATATTGTACTTAGTTGTCTTCCCACTCTCTTCTGTTCTGTGACAGTTTCTCAGTTTTTCCTGTTTTTTTTTTTTTTCATGACCTTGACAATCTTGAGGAGTACTAGTCAAGCATCTTGTAGAAATCCCCCTAATCTGGGTTTGCCTGGTGTTTTTCATATGATTAGACTGGAATGAGAGGTTCCGGTGAAGACTATCACAGAGATGAAGTGCCCGTCTCATTACATCACATTAGGAGATACATGATAGTCATATGACATCACTGGTAATGTTCGCTTTTACCACTTGGTTAGTGTAGTCTTAGCCAGGTTTCTCCACTATCAAGTTACTATTTTTCCTCTTTCTCTAGTCTATTACTTGGAAGCTAGTCACTAAATCTAGTCCAACCTTGGAGGAGGGAGGCTTAAGCTTTACATCCTGGAGAGGGAGTAGTTGCATATATTATAATTAACTTGTTTTAAAACCAATGAAAGTAATGGTCTTGACCACATAGGAAGGATTACTGGATTAAATGTTAGATTACTTGGGCTTCAAACTTGTAACTAAACTTCCATTAGTCTCAGTGAAGTCAGGTATAAAATAGTACTGATAACTTTGTCTCAGAGCTATTGTCAGAATCAAATATTATGCTTCTGAATTCCTAAATATTGGGATAAAAGTTATAGACCCTATTCCCATAAAAATGCACACAATATACACAATTTTTCAACCATTGTTTAGGATTCTCACCCTTGAATCTCCAGTAAGAACACTTGCTCTAAACTGGTAGCCCTAATACGTTAAGAAGGAGCTCAGGTGGCATAGTGGATAAGGCATTTCATTGGTAACCAGAAGGTCAGCAGTTCAAACCCACCAGCTGCTCCACGGAAGGAAGATGGGGCAATCTACTCCCGTAAAGATTTAAGGAGCTCTGGTGGCATAGTGCCTAAGGCATTTGAGTGCTAACCAGAAGGCTGGAGGTTCAAACCCACCAGCCACTCCTCAGAAGGCCGATTGGGAATCTACTTCCATAGTGATACTGCCTCAGAAACCCAAGGAGGAGGTCACTATGATTTGGATCTGATTTGACAGCAGTGAGTTTGGTTTTTTGAATGTGTTAAGTGTTGTCATAATACTGAGGTCCCTGCATGACACAAATGGTTTGCACTCAACTACTAACCAAAAGGTTCACGAAGAAAGGCCTGGCAATCTATTTTGGTAAAGATTGCCAAGAAAACCTATGGAGCAATTCTACTCTGTAACAGATGAGGTCACCACGAGTAATAATCAACTCAATGGTAATGGGTTTTTCTTTTTGCTTTATCATACTAGGGACGACACCATTTCACAGAAGTAAATTTCCAGCAAAACAAAGCAAACCAGAGACAGATCAAAAACAAAATTAGAAGCCTATTTTATCTCATCAAAGGCCTGACACTAGACAGAATCATAGAAAGGTGCATGTCTACAAGGGGATTATATTCCAAACACACCTTGCTCACCAGTTGCATTCATGCTTCATGCTTTGGGGCAGGCACATGGATGGGGCTGGATAAATATGGAAAACATCCAGACTTAAGAGACCACACTTTTCTTGGCTTCAGCATTTGAGGAATTGTAATCAATGCTGAAGGAGCCCTGGCAGCATAGTGGTTGATGTTCTGCTGCTCACTGAAAGATAGGCAGCTGGAACCCACTAGCCCCTCCATGGGAGAAAGATGTGGTAGTCTGCTTCTGTAAAGATTATTATTGTTGTTGTTAGGTGCCACTGAGTCAATTTCGAAAGACTACAGCCTTGGAAACTCTACGGGGCAGTTCTACTCTGTCCTATAGGGTCACTGAGTCAGAATCAACTCAACGTCAATGCTGAGGTCCCTGGGTGCTACAAACAATTTGCACTCAGCCACTAGCCTAAAGGTTGCCAGTTGGAACCCACTCAGCAGTGCCACACAAGAAAGGCCTGGCACTCTGCTCCTGAAAGATCACAGGCATTGAAAACCCTATGTAGTGCAGTTCCATTCTGCAACATATGGGTAACCACGAGTTGGAATTGAGTTGATGGCAATGGGTTAGTCGATGCAGAGGCTACCACTGCAGCATAATTGTTTTCTTAAAGAAGCACATATTATTTATCATTTAAAATCTAACCATTAAAAAAAAAAATCTGTAGGCTGAGATTATTTGATGAAAAATAAAAAGATTTATTTGAAATTTTTACTTAGATGACTGTGTATTTAATAAAACTGTTCTTTTCCAAATTATTTAAAACAAATTAATGCTTATAATTCTTCAGCCTCTGCCCACAGATGACACACGTATTAAGACCTTCTCTGCTGAAGTGAATGAGCAAATTGCATTTAAATACCAACATTATAGGTCTATTTGTTCTGAAATCTTCCTCCCAAAGATTCCTCCACCCTCTTGCCTCCCTCTTCCAAGCCAAGAAGGTCACTCATTCCTACTGTAGTGCAGAATTATACTTTTGTTTCAGATGTTACTGTTAGTCATTGCATTAGTCATTTTCAACTTCCTTGAAGCAATATTGAAACCTTTCCCAATCCCATTGCCTGCTAGGACAAAAGCTGAAATCATCCCGTCTCCACTTCTGAATGTGCCAAACTCTCAACCCAATGACTTGCTGGATGTATATGTGAAATGGGGTATGCCCAGAGGAGCAAAAATAGGGGATAGAAACAAGCCACACAGTGCACTATTGCATCTCTGCTGAGCATAATCTCTCATCAGGAAGAAATTTTCTTTCCCCTGCACAATTTTCTCAGTGGTTAAGCTACTTTTTTGCAAAATTAAATAACAGTTATACAAAAAAAACCTGAGAAGTTCCCAGAGCAGCGAGGGATGGGTATTGTGGCTCATAGCAGCCTTTTAAAAAAGGGAGGGGGGAAGGGGAGGAAAATAAAAAAGAACTCATCCCCGTACCTCTCCTTCTTCCTATGCCCCCAAAATAATATGATTGTTTCAGGGGATATAATTTTGCATTTCCATTTCTTCCCAACACACAGCAGAAAAAATTGCAAAACTGGAGCCCGAAACCACAAAGTCATGCAGAGCTTTGCGTGTGCTTGGGAGGGAAGGGGGAGCAAGGAAGAGAAAGGAAGCAGAAACCCATTGTGCTGGTCTGGTCTGCAGCCAAACCACCCCGCTTGTTCTTGCTTCTGGTGCCTCAGGGAGTTTGTTTTTCAAGCTTTCTGTGGCAAAAAAAGAAAAATGTATTGGGAAATGGGGGGAAAAATCGCTCTCTAAAATGATATTATTTAACCCTATCCCAACAATCTATGATAGATAGATAAATAGCTAATGAAGGCATGCAACTGACTTAAAAAAATCTTATATGAAACTTATCTGTACAACTGGTGAACTACCCAATGATCAAATGACCTCAGTTCTTTGACATGAAAATCTTGAGTTCATATTTAATTTTGTTTTCCCAACAATCCAATAAGGGTTCTTGGCCCCCACTTGGCACATTTGAAAAGAAAAGAAATGACCATTTCTGCTGACAACTCAAGTAGAAGTCACGTGAAGTGGCACGTTTTGTTAGATCCTGACAGGACAGTGGAGGGCCACGTTGGGACATAGAGGTCTCGCAGGGAGTACACACATCATAAAAAGTCATCTCTCAATCTGCTCATTCCCCTGAAAACTGGGCACCTTCTCTTTAGGAAAACCCCTCAGTCCTAGAAAGCGGAAAGGTTTTGAAAAAGTCAGTTTGCCTCTCTATATGTCAGATTATTTTCTTTTTATGGAAAAGTATAGGGAAAAAGTCATTAACAGTTTTCAAATAAATGTTACAAAAAAAAAAAAAAAAAACCCTAAACCAAACTCACTGTCATTGAATTGAATCCGACTCATAGCAACCCCTCCTTGGGTTTCTGAGGTGATATCACTATGGAAGTAGACTGCCCAGTCTTCCTTCCGAGGAGTGGCTAGTGGGTTTGAACTGCCAGCCTTCTGGTTAGCAGTCAAATGCCTTAAGCATTACACCACCAGGGCTCCTTAAATGTTACCAAAATGTAATAAAATTATAAAATTAATCATTTGGCCTGGTTTTGGTCTTTTCAATAGTGATTAGGATAGACAGATGATACACAAATAGGTGTTGTTGTTGTTGTTGTTATTTGCCATCGAGTCGGCCCCAACTCATAGCGACCCCTCCTTGGATTGCCGAGGCAGAATCACTATGGAAGTAGATTGCCCAACCTTCCTTCCGAAGAGTGGCTGGTGGGTTTGAACGGCCAGCCTTCTGGTTAGCAGTCAAGTGCCTTAGGCACTATGCTACCAGACAAATGATACCAAACCCACTGCCATCAAGTTGATTCCTATTCTTGGCAACGCCATGTGTTTCAGAGTGGAACTGCTACATAGGCTTTTCTTGACTGTGATCTTCATAGGAACAGATCACCAGGCCTTTCTTCCATGACACCTCTGGGTAGGTTCAAACTGCCAACCTTTTGGTTAGTAGCCAAGTGCAAACTGTTTGCACTACCCAGGGACCCCAGATAGATAGATAGATAGACAGACAGACAGATAAATATATTTTATAATTATATAACAGATAGGGAGCTCTGGTGGCATAGTGCCTAAGGCATTTGACTGGTAACCGGAAGGCTAAGTGGTTCAAGACCACCAGCCACTCCTCGGAAGGAAGACTGGGTAATCTACGTCCATAGAGAAACTGCCTTGAAAACCCAAGGAGGGGTCACTATGAGTTGGAGTTGACTTGATAGCAGTGAGTTTGGTTTGTTTTTTATATATAATACATAAGGAGCTCCAGTGGTGTAGTGCGTAAAGCATTTGGCTGCTCCAAAAAGTCAGCGGGTTTAATCCACCAGCCACATCACAGGAGAAAGAAAAGGCAGTCTGCTTCCATAAAGATTTACAGCCTTGGAAACCCTATGGGGGTCGCTATGAGTCGGAACTGACTTGATGGCAGTGGGGATATAACAGATAATTTATAACTCACTGCCATTGAGTTGATTCTGACTCATAGAGACCCTCTTTGGGTTTCTGAGGTGGTAAATCTTTATGGAAGGAGATTGCCCAGTCTTCCTTCCATGGAGCGGCTGGTGGATTTGAACCACCAACCTTCTGGTTAGCAGTCAAATGCCTTAGGCACTTTGCCACCAGAGATCCTTAGATAATTTATAGCATAATAAATTATGCACATATAATATGTTATACATTTATTTATATCTAACATAATATATAATAAATATAGATAGAATCCATGTATATGCATTATCTCCCAAGCAGCTAGCGATTGTCTGACAACCTCTAGTTTTGTCAACCTTCTGAAAATTCAGGTTATTTCTTGTGAGAGCAAAAAACATATATACTTATTGGAACCTTGTTTATGTTTTTATGACCAAAGTAATATATTGTCATTATTGTTAGCTGCTATTGATTTGGGTCCCTCCTTATGGTGATCCCATTCACAAAAGAACAAAATGCTGCCGGGCCCTGCACCATGTCCAGAATCAGATGTGGATCAAACCACTGTGATCCACAGGGTTTTCATTAGCTGATGTTCAGAAGTAGATTGCCAGTATTATACAAAGAATTCGGTAATAATAACTTTGGGTTTAAGAAAGCAAAAACAAGATAACAATAACAGGTCCTTACTGACAAAACATGTGAATTCACTGGTTTATTGTCAAACAAATATGTGTTACTCTAGCAGACTCTCCCTAACTCAATGGGTTGATCTTGTCCATAGCCAAGTAAGACTTTCAATTCTGTCAATACGAATGCTAGATGTAAAACTTCCAAACAGCCAGTATGTGCCTTTACCCTTTTGTGCTAAAGTACTTGTAAGTGTCGTTAGCCCACTTATACAGGTAATGCTACCTGGCATTTTGAGTCATTCCAATTCATGACAGTACTCTCAGGAGTGTGGAAGCACACCAAACCTCAAAGTGACAGAGAAGGATTCATTAACCTTCCACCAACATTCACCCATTCACCGATTACAAATGCCTAAGACTACAATCTGCAGTATGGATTACATCTCAACATAAAGAAAATTAAAATCCTCATAACTGGACCAATAAGCAGCATCACAACAAA
>NW_006922412.1:743829-746813 GCF_000298275.1 Orycteropus afer afer
TGCCAATACTCACTGCCATCAAGCCGATGCTGACCTATAGCAACCCTATAGGGCAAAGGAGAACTGCCCTAGAGGGTCTCCAAGGTTGTAAACCCTTATGGAAGCATACTGCCTCATCTTTCTCCCACAGAGCAGCTGGTGGGTTCAAACTTCCAACCTTGTCATTAGCAGCCAAATGCTAATTCCACCAGAGCTCTTTTCTGTAGACTCAGGGAAGTAAAAAGTCTTTTCCGTTTAAGTTGTCATTGCTTATGTCAATATTTTTTTATAAACATACAATGTTTATTTATATTTATGAAAAATGTTCAAAGTATTGGAATCTCCTTAAACCTACAATCTTCCTTTCTTTTAATAATATGTGAGGGCCAATCTTTACCAGCCCTCTGAAAATAGCTGTGATATTTTTATCTGACTCCTCTACCTTTTAGGATATAACCTGGCTATTTATCTTGTGAAATTCAACCTCTCTGGAGGTATATATAAATCCAGCAACCACGTAAAAGCCAGCCATTAATTCCAGAACTGAGGGGTCAACAGCACTACAGGTGCGAAGAAGGGAATTTTCTACCCCAACTCTACAGCAAGTTCCGAATATGAGATCAGAATGCCACTTTCCCAGAAATTAGGGCCAAGGAGCATGACCCAACCAACCTCTTCAGAAGTACTTTAAAAGGAGAGTTTGTTCAGTCTCTACCTTCCTTAGAAGTATCCTGAAACCAAAACAAGAGCCATAAGGAAACATAAAAGCTAGATATGGTCACTAGTTTCAGTAGAGGCTCCATTATGAATGGCTGCCTTTGTGCTCTGAAATATTAACGTCAAACTTTAGGTCTCAAAAATCCAAACTCAACTCAGAAATTCCCTTAAGAAGGCCCTAAAGGAAAAAAATAAATGCAAATACAGGCCATAAAGAGTTATTGAAATGGTAGCATTTTCCTTTATTTTCTACTGATCAACTTAGCCTTTTCTTGGAGATACTAGAATTTTAGTTACCAGCCTCAAACGTCAGCTTCACTCCCATAATAGTGTGTTACTGCCTTGTGGATTTTGCTTGCTGTGCTATTAAGAATTTGTTTCTATGAATTCTTTCTTACCAACTCAATATTTCCAATTTTCCTCACACAGCCAACATCTACCCCTATTATGTCTACACTCTCATAATATAAGCAAAATATGTATTGGTAACACTTTTTAAAAAAAAGTATAGAGAGACTAGATTTTAGACTGGGAGAAGTATCAAGCACTTTCCATACAGGGCAATTAGAGTTTTGACTTGGAAGTGTGGTAGGGCAACGTTCCTAAATAAAATAGAGGTTTGATTCCTGGACAAGGTGGATAAACAAGAACATAAATGAACATGAAATAAACATGCTAATGGTGTTCTCCAATACTTCACTTTGCAAATGTGATGAAGACCTCATGAGTCCTAAAGGCATCTGTGTGCAGATAACATTTGTGTGACAAATTTTACTCGGTTTTTGGGGGTGTTGGAGGATGGGGGTTGGTACTCAATCTTTTTGGCATGCCTGAAAGAGAAGGATTTAAGTCAAGTTCATTATCTCTTTAGTGCAGAAGTCTGGGAAACGAAGAGGCTAGACCAGGAGACTCAATCCAGCCAGCGTTCTTTTTTGTTTTTCAAGCTGCCCTGACAATAATGCGGCAGGGTGAAAAGATCAGGAACACTTTATACACATTGTGCTAATTACTGCAAGTACTTAAAGTTGTAATTAGCTTATTATACTGCAGAGATCCTAACATGGCATGTCTTTCAAAAGAATTTCTCTCCAGATCATTAGTGGGAAAGCTAACAACATCTGCTTCAAATAAAATCAACCAATTAGCACAGGCAACTCCACATAGTTTGCAATCAGAGAATTATATTGTGCCAAGTGCTAATTTCAATGTGAATGCTATCTCCTTCTCATATCCCACGCTTCTCTGCCAGCACAGCTGGTGTTTAACACCACTGACTTCAGCGAAGTCTCCAAAAACTTATGTTAATTTGAAATAACCTAATCAGAAGTGTGCAGTGCAGACTGAGGTTGATCTCAGCTCAATTAAAACTGACCTTGTCATTTTACTGCCTGTAAAACACCATTATCTCACCATTTATCACTCAACTACCACAAATATTCCATTTATGTGAAAACCGAGGGAGACGAGTTCCAAACTACGAGAGCTATTTTCAGAAGTACCATGAGCAATGGAGTTTAATGGAAGGAGAGATCTGCCTGTAAGTACCGGGCAACAAGAAAGGTAATTCAGCAGACTCAAAATAACTTGTCAGCCTTACCCATGAAGGCTGTCTCTGCCCACTTCCGTTGGCACAAATGGCACATTCACTCCAGAGACTGACAGGCATTAGCAGATGTGAAGGCTTTCATTTTAAAATTAATATCTCACCCAGTACCTTTCAGTGAGCTGAATCGTTCAATCAGTAAGCATGACATGGCAGGTGTGATGTGTACAAGGCACTAAATTCTTATGCCAAAGGTACTAGAAAACATCTGCTCACATGCATGTGTGTGCATGTCAATGGATGAACTGCTGAGGAGAATGATTGCAAGTGGAATATGTAGTATGCTTGTATTCACCAAGAAAAAAATTAAAAACTAAGTAATATCATATTTTACAGTGTATAAGGACCATCGAGCACACCTTGTTTAACCTGCCTTAAGTCATAACCCTGTGTTCTTCTATGTACATGGCCAACTGTCAGGTTAAGTAGACCAATTCTGGTTTTTTGAACATTAGCATTAAAAGGTCTTCAGGTTCTCCTTCTAGGCTTTGTCTATTTTCATACCATGTTAGTCCATAAAGTATTCAAGGCAATGCTAAAAGCAATGAAAAATACATCCTCGAAATACAGGCAGTCCCTGGGTTACGAACAAGATCCGTTCTTAAGCACGTCTTTAAGTAAAATTTGTGTGTAAGTCAGAACAGGTACATATGGTTCTTATTTTGCCTTATTTTAGTGCAGGAAA
>NW_006922412.1:746913-752743 GCF_000298275.1 Orycteropus afer afer
AATGAAGGAGATTGTGATGGAGAATTTGTTGTGAGTAGGGGTTGGTGCAGAAGCTCTGCTGCTAACCAAAAAGTCAGCAGTTCAAACCAATCCACTAGCTGCTCCACAGGAGAAAGATGTGGCAGTTTGCTTCCATAAAGATTTACAGCCTTGGAAGCCCTCTGGGACAGTTCTACTCTGTCCTATAGGGTTGCTATGAGTCAGAATTAACCTGAAGTCAGTGGGTTTGTTTTTTGATTTTTTAAAAGTTGGTTCAATCATTTCAAAGTAAGGGCAAATTAAGATAACGTTAAAGGGCAAGTATGAATTACCCATTAACTCAGACTTTCGTAACCCCGGGACCTTTAAAAAAAAATGGTCTTACATAAAGGAAAAATGTTATTATAGATTACCAGTTATTTAAAAATACATGAGTAAAGATAAACATACAAAAGCTAAGTGTCATACAACTGATTTCTAAACTCAAAACTTTTTAAATACAATACAATGATCATTACCTCTTCAAAAGTCATTTTATTGAAACAAGTTGATTTTTCAGTTGTTCTAGAACTCTTTTCATTCAATTTTTTCAAATTGAGTTTTTCAGTTGCATCTCATACCAGAACTGTTGTTTTCTTTTTTTTTTTTTTTTTTTTTTTTTGACATGTTCATGTCTCAAAGCAGTCTGTAGGTATTTCTTGCAATTAAAATTTACAACTACAGGAAGCTTCCCCAAGTCACAAGAATTTGAATGCAGTTGCTGCTTTGGAAATAGTTAGCATTTGGGGTTATATATATACTAAAATCCACATTATTGAAGGGCAAAAATACTAATGGGTAAAAAATGGAGGATGAAAGCAGGGAGACTAAGCAAAAATGATAGCATTTTTTACTGCAGACCAGCTACAAAGGGCTCGCTTACCTACTTTGGTGCTAATGCTAGAGAAGCAGTTTCTGCCACACTACAGGTTGTTTATATAGCTGTCCATGTCATATTTTCTTTTTGAAAGGATGACAGTCTATTACAATTAAATTGTGCAACCAAGTAAACAGAGAACTTTAACTTAATATACCTTAACTGCTTGAAATAAATTATTTTCTTAATTGGTTTAGGAGCTTCCTGTCTAGAAAGTACAAGAAGGCCCCTGGTTATGAACTTCCCACTTAGGGACAACTCCTACTTGCCCTTGAATGTTAAGTAAACATGCCCTCACTTTGAAACTGCTTGCAACAAATTCATTACCTTTATTTGTTGCACGTGCAGCTTTTAAATTACTGAAAAGGCTTGGAACCCTTTCTTGCACTAAAGTAAGGCTAAATAAGAACCACATGCACCTGTTCTGACTCACCTACAAATTCCACTTAAAGACTTAAAGACACACTTAAGAAGGGATCTTGTTTGTAAGCCGGGGAAGACAAGTTTTGATGTATCCCCAGAGCACCTGCTTAACCCAGCTCCACATAGTTGCTGATGCTTTCCTCCAGTCAAGCAAGCCTCCTTTTTGCTCTTGTTCCACTCACCTAGCCCACCCCATTCTCATATTGACTTCACCCCTATATAGCACTTATTCGCTAAACCAATCCTTTTGATACAATCAGACACTTACACCATCTCTGTGTTCCTGTTTTATCTTAGCCATTTCATGGCAGGGCTAGTCTCACTCCATATATAAGCAGATGCTCTGGTCTCATGGAACAAGCAGGATATGGTGTCAAAAACTTAAATTCTAATCTTGGCTCTACTGATTCTATGGCCATGGTGTATCCCACCAGTTTTGAGCTACTTAAGAGCAGGAATTTTTATCTCATTCACCTCTTGTTCCTAATATTAATTAAGTGTGGTACATAGTACAAATTCAACAAATATTTGCTAACTAACTGAATGGATAAATATATTGGGGTGGTCTATAAAGATACAAGCATTACAAGAACTGTTCTGAAATAGCATAGTCCCCTGAAATTTAGAATATCCATCTCAGAAATTTTTGAATTTTAAATATAACACAAGGTGTTGATTTTAAACATTAGGCATTTCTGAAGCTTTTTCATTGGGTTCTCTTAGAGTCTTTTGTGTTTATATAGCTGTCCATGTTATATTTTCTTTTTGAAAGGATGACAGCCTTTTACAATTAAATTGTGCGACCAAATAATCAGAGAACTTTAAATTACTATATACCTTAACCACTTTTAAACATTAGGCATTTCTGAAGCTCTTTCATTGAGTTCTCTTAGAGGCTTTTGTGGACCCAATGAATTCAGTCAGAAGGATTCTGTTAAAGCTGCCCATATTTACTACCACTGGGGCAGTTAAATAAGGAACTTTGCTACTTAAGACCTCCTCTCCCCAAACAAATCCAAGTTTGGTGAGAGTAATACTATAAGACAGCAGGCAGACAAAATGGAGCAATAATATGTAGACAAGATAGTTGCATATCTGTTTTCACTGACAGTCCTGTATTAGAATTATGATTATATAGGTTATTTTGGAAATCTACATGATATAGACTCTAAATCAGAAACAAAGAATTGCAACTAACCACACAGACACAGAAAAAAATTCTCCATTAAAAATCTTTATAATTTCATACAGAGCCATTTAGACAGAAAGTACAATGGCATTTAGAACCAAAAAGAGTTCTATCTACTGAAGTATGATTTATCCAGAATATGTATGAGTAAGAGCACCTAATAATTAGTTTAGCAGTTGCTCTTGAATGTAGAGATGCTAAAGTGAACAGAAGAAATGATGAAGTAAAATAGCTGAACGGAAGATTTCAAAAGGCGGTTTGGGAAGACAAAATAAAGTATTATAATAGAATGTGCAAAGACCTGGAGTTAGAAGATCAAAAAGGAAGAAAACACCTGAACTTTCTCAAGCTGAAAGAACTGAAGAAAAAAATTCAAGCCTCGAGTTGCAGTATTGAACAATTCTATGGGCAAAATACTCCTTCCGAGGAGTGGCGGGTGGGTTTGAACCTGCCAGCCTTCTGGTTAGGAGTCAAATGCCTTAGGCATTACACCACCAGAGCTCCTATTGAATGATGCAGGAGGCATCAAAAGAAGATGGAGGGAATATACAGAGTCATTGTAAAAGAAAAATTGGTCTACATTCAACCATTTCAGGAAGTAGCATATGATCAAGAACCGATAGTACTGAAGGAAGAAGTCCAAGCTAGACTGAAGGCATTGGTGTAAAACAAGGCTCTAGGAATTGACAGAATGGATGCAATACTGGAAGCACTCACTCATCTGTGCTAAGAAATTTGGAAGATAGTATCTGGCCATAAGAGCACAAATATGGATCTCTTCCATCAGATGGCCACATGAGCACAAAGAAAGATGATCCAACAGAATGTGGAAATTATCAAACAATATCATTAATGTACATGCAACTAAAATTTTACTCAAGATAATTGAATAACACGTGCAACAATACATCGACAGGGAACTACCAGAAATTCAGGATTCAGAAGAGGGTGTGGAACAAGGGATAGTATTGCTGAACCAAAAGAAACCCAAACTCACTGCCGTCGAGTCGATTCGACTCATAGTGACCCCTCCTTGGGTTTTTGAGGCATACCACTACAGAAGTAGACTGCCCAATCTTCCTTCCGAGGAGTGGCTGGTGGGTTTGAACCGCCAGCCTTCTGGTTAGAGGTCAAATGCCTAAGGCACTATGCCACCAGAGGTCTTAGCTGATGTCAAGTGGATTTTGGCTGAAAGTAGAGAATACTGGAAAGATCTGTGCCTTATTGACTATTCAGAGGCATTCAACTGTTGTGCACCATAACAAATTATGGATAACATTGAGAAGAACAGGAATTCCAGAACATTTAATTGTGCTTATGCAGAACCTGTACATAGACCAAGAGGCAATCATTTGAACAGAACAAAGGGATACTGCTTGATTTAAATTAGTAACAGTGTGTGTCTGGGTTGTATCCTTTCACCGTACTTATTCAGTCTGTATGCTGAACAGTAATCTGAGAAGCAGTACTATATGAAGAAGAACATGGCATCAGGATTGGAGAAAGATTCTTTAACAAACTGTGATATACAGATGATACAATCTTGTTTGCTGAAAGCAAAGAAGATGAAGATCAAAGACTAGAGCCTTCAGCAAGGATGACACCTCAACATAAAGAAAACAAAAGTCCTCACAACTAGACCAATAAGCCACATCATGATAAATGGAGAAAAGTTTGAAGTTGTCAGAGATCTCATTTTACTTGGATCCACAACCAACGCCTGCGGTAGCAGCAGTCAAGAAATCAAATGACATACTGTGTTGAGTAAATCTTTTGGAAAAGATCTCTTTAAAGTGTTCAAAAGCAAAGATGTCACTTTGAAGACTAAGGTGCGCCTAACCCAAGGCATTTTATTTTCAGTCACTTCGTGCATGTGAAAGCTGGACAATGAATAAGGAAGACCTATGAAGAATTTATGCATTTGAATTGTGGTGTTGGCAAAGCATACTGAATATTCCATATGGACTGCCAGAAGAACAAACAAATTTATCTTGGACGAAGTGTAACCAGAAGGGTCCTTAGAAACGAGGATGGTGAGACTTTGTCTCACATACTTTGGACATGTTATCAGGACAGTCCAGTCCCTGGAGAAGGTCATCATGCTTGGGAAAGCAGAGGGTCAGCAAAAAAAGAGGAAGACCCCTTAACAAAATGGATTGACACAGTGGCTGCACCAATGTGCTGAAATACAGCAATGATTATGAGGATGACGCAGAACTGGGCAATATTTCATTCTTGCTCATTGGCAAAATGTAAAGAATGGTAACATCTTGGAGTCAAATGGTACAGTAAACACTGGGAATATTAACCTTGGATGGTACAGGTTTATACCATATGCATGTGGACTCATATGCAATGAGTCCAGTAATATGTCTTTCACATTTCAAAGCTTTTGTTTCCTAAGGTAATAATATAGTGAAAAAGTAGGAAAATATTCTTTAAAAATTTAAATCTATATAACCTAATTTATTGCTAACTGGTTTTAAGAATATTCGAGTTTAAATAAATCAATCAATTGTATGGATGTTATTATTCAACACACACTCAGTATTGTGAGGCTGGCGTAGGAGTGGGCAGTGTTTCATTCTGTTGTATGTAGGGTCACTATGAGTTGGAACCTACTCAACGGCACCTGACAACAACAAGAGCACCTAAAACTAATAATTGGGGCATCTGATTAATAGGAAGTCAGACTCCATTTTGATTTTTAACATAGCTTCTACTTTAAAACTACAGCCTGTCATTTCTGTAAATTTCCACGTAATTAGCTGAAACCAATAGATAAGTAACTTTTTGAAAAGAATGAAGGAAGTTAAACCATTCTCAACAAAAAGAATGATGGAACCAACATGCATTCCCAGGAAACAAAAGGTCAGTATGTAAAATAGTTTAAGAAGAGTATGTCAAGATGTAAACAATTATTCTCAGGAAGAGTATGTTCATAACTAACCAAACTGGTCAGGATATAAACCATTTGAGAAGAATATGTGACCCATTTGCTTTCAGAACTGACTGTAATCATGAGCCAAACCAAAACCAAACCCACTGCCATCGAATAGATTCTGACTCATAGAGACCCAATAGAACAGAGTAGATCTGTCCTATAGGGTTTCCAAGGCTGTCAATCTTTACAGAATCAGACTGCCTCATATTTTCCTGCATGAAAAGACTAGGGGGTTCCAATCTCTGACTTTTGGTTACCAGAAGAATGCTTTAACCACCAGAATGCCTAACAATCATGAATAAAACAAAACAAAACACCAAACCCACTGCCATAGAGTGACTCCAACTCAAAGCAACCCTATAGGACAGAATAGAACTCT
>NW_006922412.1:753218-759851 GCF_000298275.1 Orycteropus afer afer
AAGATGAAGCAGTCTGATTCCATAAAGATTTACAGCCTTGGGAACCTCATGGGGGCAGTTCTACTCTGTCTCACAGGGTCACTATGACTTGGGATCAACTTGCAGCAATAGATTAAAATAAAAATGTTTTCACTGATGTTTTTTATGATCCTGAAACAAGAAATTATGTTCTGCATGTTAGGGCTAAATGTATTTTATTATCCAATAATTTTAACATTGTTAAAATGTGGAGATTTAATTGTATGGTGACCATTCTGGCTTTTCCAGGATAGTGTTAACTTCACATTTTCTATTGCTGTATTGAGTAGACATGTATTTGTCAGACCATGTATCCCAATTTGGGATACAAAAATTAGGATCTCTGTAATACCATTGTGAGTCCTCAGTTCATTAAAATGTGTAATGAACCAGACACCTCATTCCAGGTCATTGAGATTATGCTTCCAAACGTAAGTATATCATTTGTGCTTCAAAGAAATACTTATATATGACCTGTGTGCTACTTTACACGTGGATTTATAAAACAATGACAGGAAATTCCGAAGGATGGATTTGGGCTGACTTTGCTTGGGCATAAATTGGTAATGGCAGAAATTCCCCTACTGCACTTTTTTTCTTCTACTTCTCTCACTGCATGGTAAACCTTCTTACTGCACATGTTATAACAATTTCTATTCCCCAAACCCCAGACAATGGATGATGTTTACTTGCTGTTTGCAAACAACAGAATCCATAGTGTTGCCAGCAGATGCCCTTGAATCACTGTGAATGAGGAAAGGAATTACAGGAAATCAGTGTGCATTGTGTAGCCAGCTGAGATGGTCGCTGGCAGAGCAGGCTCCAGGCAAAACTTCAGAGCACAAAAGTTTATCTTCTGGGCCTTTCAAACTCTAGTGCATCCCTTGGAGGCTAGACATCTCTCTTGCAACTCAGTTTAAGATGTGTCTCTTGCTCAACTCTTCAAAACCATCTTTCATCTTCTCAAGACTTGCTAGCTTGTCTTGTACAATTAATTGAGACTGAAGACTAGCATCATACTTCCAAGAAAATCTTATATTTTAATAGGAAGCATCTGGAGATGCAATATGCTAACCAAAAGCAATAGGTTTATAAAACACAAATGCCTTGTACTATATCAGGTAAGGGAAGAAAAACTATTTATCAAGTACCATGAAGGGTCTGTGATTTTATACTACTAGCAAGTGAACAAATCAGACTACCAAGTCTCATAAATGCTGGCAGAAAACAGGAGACTTCTGAGTCAGAGGCAAAGGACTTTCTTATGGCACAGACAGTAACATGAGCATCATATTTGTGTCAGTTTTCCTTATCCCACATGTTCCACAGGGTGACACAAAGGGACCCCAATAGATGCTGTAGGATACCCTCCCTTTGTCTTGTTGGAGACCTTATTTTTATTATATTATACGGTATGCAAATAGCCCCTCTACTCCAGAAGGAGACACTATCTCTATCTTCCAAGGCTGGGTGCCATTCAAATGTCTTTGAAAGGTGAGTCCAGAGCTAAAGTCAGTCAGTGCCTCTGCTCACAAGATCTGCAAAAATGTGAAATACTCGTGGAGAATCATCTCCTAACACTATTGAAGAAGAGATTTTCATCAGGGACCACAAATGATATCTCGTAGAATGCTGGTTCTTACCAGGAGAACTAATAAACATGCATCTTCCTGAGTCCCACCCCAGAGATTCTTATTCAGTAGGCGTAGGATGTTGCTGTTGTAAGATGCCATCGAGTCAGTGCTAACTCATAGTGACCCTACATACAACAGAACAAAACACTGCCTGGTCAATCATCGCTGTGTTTGAGCCCATTGTGGCAGCAACTGTGTCAATCCATCTCATTGAAGGTCTTCTCCTTCACTGATGCTCCATGATGATCTAGGATGGGGCCTGACAATATGCATTTCTAAAAGATTCCAATTGATACTGACACTGCTGGTTCTGCACTGCTGTATATGACAACTTACTTCTCTGGTGTGTAGGGAATAATTATAGGAAAAGATGGTGACAAAGGGATACAGCTAAAGCCCATGTGCAGAAGGAAAGAAAGATGAAAAGAGAAAGGAGACAAGTTGGTCAGCTCTTACTTGGGGTAAGCAATACTGGGATTGCAGGCCTGTGTGCATAGCGGTATATTCCTGCCTTTGACTTTCAAGTGGGAAGTGGCACTGTCAGTTGCTTTTCTGAGCCCAAGACTCAACTAGAGAGGCATGATCCTATACTAACTGAAACTAAAAGGTGATGTTTGTGCTTAAAAACATATCCCTATTCATCTATTTTCTTCTACTGAACTCCATTTCACCCTGTCCTTGTGTGGTAGTTAAGGTTGTGTGTCAACTTGGCTGGGATTGGTTTTGTGTGGCTGGGCAGCTGGATGTAGTTATTTCCCATGATAAGACTGGTAATCAATGCCATGGTGGAACCTACTGTGGGAAGCCTTAGGGATATAGTCTGCTTCCAGTACATAAGAAGACACTTTGAGAAAGGTCTTGAGATTTTGGCATACCTGGATCCTGCACTTGGCCAAGTCTTCATCTCAGTGGCCTGCTGTGTTGTCTGTTGATCTTGGGACTGTTTCTGGACTTGAACTAGTGGCCTGCCATATTGCTTGATAACCTTGGACTGTGCCATTTCACTTGTTCACCTTGGGTTTGTCAGCCTCAGCAGCCAGCAGCTGCCTGACTTAAAAGAAGCCTCCAGCATCAGTGGGCCAGTAACAAGAGACAGAGCTGAAGGTTGAGGGGCCTTTACCCAGCCCCTACAGGTGTCACTATGAACTTGGACTTCTAGCTTCCTAAACCGTAAGAGAATAAATCTCTGTTTGTTCAAGCCATCTAATTGTGGTATTCTCTGTTAGAGTAACACTGTTGTTATTGTTGTTATATGCCGCCGAGTTGGCCCCAACTCATAGCGACCCCTCCTTGGGTTTCCGAGGCAGTATCACTACGGAAGTAGGATTGCCCAACCTTCCTTCTGAGTAGCACTAGAGAACCAAAACCCATGGGAATGGAAAGTTTCCAGAGTTGCTGGTGTTGGATTTCTTCTTCAAGAAACATTTATCTATTGACATAATATATTCAAGACATGTGGTTCATATTGGCTTTTGTCATACTGACAATCCCTATGACATTTTGTTGAGGAATTCTTCTCCTATATGCTTTTGTATTCTGAGAAACAAAGCCTAATTCTACCTTTATTTTTATACATTCAGTTCTCAGTAACCTCGGAGAGAATTGCACATGAGTCTCTAGAGGCATCAATAAGCATCTCATTATTATTTTTAAGCATGACATGGTATATGTATAATATACATTTGATGTCCTCTGTGATCAAAATTAAAGTTGCCAAATGAAAACAATGATGTAGAGTATAAATTAGAGGCATAATGATCTTTTTTTAGTCTTTGTTCTCTTCAGCTTTTCTGATCTATTTGATGCTGTTATTCATGGTCTCTCTGAGGCATCCTACTCCCTTAACATACATGACATCATATTTCTTGTCTTTTTACATAAAAATTTCATCATTTCAATAAAAATAATCCTTCATTATTATTTTTAAAAATTAAGCAGCGCAAAAAAAGTACTATAAAGCAAGCAATTACCATAAATCCCATAAGCTGGAACTAAATTTTATTAATATTAGATGAACAATATGCCAAACTTCTCTCTATGCCTGTACAGATTGGGATAAAGAGATGAGTAGCTATACACCTAGACCGAGTCCCTGGTTGGTGAAAAATAGTTAAGCCATTTCACAGGGTGAATCTGAGATGAGAAGAGATAAAGTCACCACCTCCCAAAATGAGTTTTTCTTTTTCAAAACGAGCTAGCTCTTTGCTTTGGGTCTAGTGGCACATGATATAAGACACAATGACCTTTTCTTTGCTTTACTTTTAGTTCACATGGCACTGTTTGGCTCACTTTCATATGCAGCTTGAGATACTAACCGATCTTTCTCAATGGTTTCAACATCTGCTTCATAATCTGCCCACTTCATTCCCTATTCATGTCTCTGGTTTCCTCATCTTCACAGTAATCATGGCCTTAAAGCCCTGGATCTCCTTCAGTCTTAAGCACCTTCTTCTTCACCCCCTTGCATTCACTCCCAAGGATGGCCACTTTGCCAGCATTGACATGATTTGACACTGCTCCAGCTCACTGATGCCAGGTCTGCAATGACCATTTTTAGCCATCGTCTCTTGTTCTTCAATCATGTCATCCCTCAGTTCTACTTTTTGCCTTAATTTGTTCTTCAGGCTCTAATATTTTCCTATCCTCCAGGAAAAGCTAGCTTCCTTCTGATGACACTCAGCACTGCCAAAATGTTTAGTTGATGCACAACTAGAATCCAGATTTTCTCTCCACTTATTCTCCTCCTCTCATATCTATCTGAACATTTCCTACTTTTATAAAGTCCAATTTACTGTTTTTTAAAATTTTATGAATGATGCTTTTAGTGGCATACTTAAGAACTCTTTACCCAAGAAGAAATATGAATGACAAATAAGGACATGAAAAAATTCTCAACATCTTTAGTCATTATGGAAATGCATATTCAAATCACAGTGAGCTATCACTACACATCTATTAAAATAACTAATTTTTTTAAATGACAATACAAAGTGCAGACAAGGATGTGGAGCAACAGGAAGTCTCATTGTTGTATGTATGAGCAGCATATATATACTCTAGAAAATAGATAGGCAGTTTCTTATGAAGTTAAACATATACTTACCATGCACAAGAGAAGGCAGATGGCAAAGGAACATCAAGGATTACTGGCAGACATCAGAACTAGAAGAGAGACTCACAAAAGGAAGTCACTCAGTCAGGACCCTGATTTGGACTTTTAACCTCCAGAACTGTGAAAAAATACATTTTGGTTCTTTTAAGCTACTCATATGTGTTTTTTTTTTTTTTTTTTTTATAGCCACACTGCCCTAGAAAAAATTCTAAAGAATATGATGATAGGCCATGTCATATCTCACCTTTCAGCCTCCTCCATCTCCCATCCTCTCCACATATATTGTGCTTCCCAGCAGGAGGAGCTCACTGATTTATGGTATTTTTATTATGGCAGCAGTAGATAACTAAGTAACCTGGAGGCTATGTCACCGGTATTTCAAATACCAGCAGGGTCACCCATGGTGGACAGGTTTCAGCAGAGCTGCTAGACTAATACAGACTTGAAAGAAGGAAGGGGCCATCCACTTCTCAAAAAATTGGTAGTGAAAACCTAATGAATAGCAGTGAAATAGTGTATGATATATTCCTGGAAAACTTTATGAATAGCCCTGAAACACAGCATGAAACAGTGCCAGAAGAGGAGCCCCTCAGGTTGAAAGGCACTCAAAATATGACTAGAGAAGAGCTGTCTCCTCAAAGTAGAATCGACCTTATTGATGTGGATGGAGTAAAGCTTTCAGGACTTCCCTTTGCTGATGGGGCATGACTCAAAATGGGAATAAAGAGCTGCAAACATCCATTAATAATCAAAATGTGGAATGTACAAAGTATGAATCTAGGAAAACTGAAAGTTCTCAAAAATGAAATTGAACACAGAAAGTTCGATATCCTAGGTATTAGTGAACTGAAATGGACTGGTTTTGGCCATTTTGATTCAGACAATCATATGATCTACTACTCCGGGAATGACAGATTGAAGAGGAATGGCATGGCATTAATTGTCACAAAGAATGTTGCAAGATCTATCCTTAAGTATAATGCTGTCAGTGATAGGATAATATCCACATGCCTACAAGGAAGACCAATTAACACTACTATTATTCAAATTTACACATCAACCACTAAAGTAAAGATAAGGAGATTGAAGACTTTTACCAATTTCTGCAGTCTCGAATTGACAAAACATGCAATCAAGATATATTGGTTATTACTGATGATTGGAATGTGAAAGTTGAAAACAAAGAAGAATTACCAGTAGTTGGAAAATATGGCCTTGGTGATAGAAATGATGCCAGAAATTGTGTGATAGAATTTTGCAAGACCAACAACTAATTCATTGCAAATACCCTTTTTCAACAACATAAACAGAGGCTATACATGTGGACTTCCCAGATGGAAAACGCAGGAATCAGATCAACTACATCTGTGGAAAGAGGCAATGGAGCAGTCAATATCTTCAGCCAAAACAAGACCAGGAAGTAACTGTAGAACAGACCACCTATTGTTCATATGCAAGCTCAAGTTGAAGCTGAAGACAATTAAAACAAGTCTGTGAGAGCCAAAATACAACCTGGATTATATCCCACCTGAATTTAGAGAAAATCAGAAGAACAGAGTTGACACATTGAACACCAATGACCAAAAACCAGATGAATTGTGGGATGCCATCAAGAACATCATCCATGAAGAAAGCAAAAGGTCATTAAAAAGACAGGAAAGGAAAAAAAGACCAAAATGGGTGTCAGAAGAGACTGAAACTTGTTCTTGAATGGATAAAGATAAAACAGCTGAACAGAAGATTTCAAAGAGCAGCTTGAGAAGACAGTCAATTATTATAATGAAATATGAAAAGACCTGGAGTTAGAAAACCTAAAGGGAAGAACATGCTCAGCATTTCTCAAGCTGAAAGAACTGAAGAAGAAATTCA
>NW_006922412.1:760417-761668 GCF_000298275.1 Orycteropus afer afer
CATTTGACTGTGTGGATCTTAACAAATTATGGATAATATTGAGATGAATGGGAGTTCCAAAACACTTGATCGTGCTCATGAGGAACCTGTACATAGATCAGGAGGCTGTCATTCAAACAGAACAAGGGGATACTACATGGTTTAAAATCAGGGAGTGTGTCAGGGTTATATCCTTTCCATACTTATTTGATCTGTATGCTGAGCAAATAATCTGAGAAGCTGGACTATATGAAGATGGACGTGGCATCAGGATTGAAGGAAGATTCATTAACAACCTTCAATATGTAGATGACACTACGTTGTTTGCTGAAAGTGAAGATGCCTTGAAGGACTTACTGATGAAGATTAAAGACTACAGTCTGCAGTGTGGATTATACCTCAACATAAAGAAAACAAAAATCCTTACAACTGGACCAATAAGCAGCATCACAAGTGGAGACAAGACTGAAGTTGTCAAAGATTTCATATTACTTGGATCCACAATCAACACCCATGGAAGCAGTAGTCAAGAAATCTGATGATGTATTGTACTGGGCAAATGTGCTGCAAAAGACATCTTTAAAGCGCTGAAGAGCAAAGATGACTCTTTGAAGACTAAGATGAGCCTAACCTAAAACATAGTATTTTCAATTGCCTCATATATATGCGAAAGCTGGACAATGAATAAGGAAGATCTAGTGGGATAGTGCTTAAGCATTTGACTGGTAACCAGAAGGCTGGTAGTGCAAACCCAACAGCCACTCCTTAGAAGGAAGACTGGGCAATCTACTTCTGTAGAGATACCACATCAGAAACCTAAGGAGGGGTCACTATGAGTTGGAACCAACTTGACAGCAGTGAATTTGAGAAGAGTTGATGCTTTTGAGTTGTGGTGTTGGCGAAGAATACTGAAAGTAGCATGGACTTCCAGAAGAACGAACAAATCTGTCCTGGAAGAAATGAAGTCTGAAGGCTCCTTGGAAGCAAGATTAGCCAGACTTGGTCTCACCTACTTTGGTCATATGGTCAGAAGGGACCATTCTCTGGCGAAGGATATCCTGCTTGGTAAAGTGGAGGGTCAGGGAAAAGGGGGAAGATCCTCAACGAGATGGATTGACACAGTGGCTGCAATGATGGGCTCAGGTATAGAAAAGATTGCGAGGATGGTGCAGGACCTGGGCAGTGTTTTGTTCTGTTGTACTTAGAATCGCCATGAGTTGGAGCTGACTTGACAGCACCTAACAACAGCAACATCCTTACCACAAGGCCCAG
>NW_006922412.1:761768-765912 GCF_000298275.1 Orycteropus afer afer
CACAAATGTTACTATCACCTTTGTTTGTGACCTCCCAAACTGGAAACAACTCAAACGACACCGACCTGGGGAAAGGGTAAACAAACTGTGGTATATCTATACAATGGAATACTCTGCAATGAAAAAGAGTGATACACAAAACAACATGGATGAATCTCAAATGTATTTTGTGAGGTGAAATAAACCAGACTCATGAGGCTTCATACTGTGTGATTCCCATTTATTTGACATACTAGAAAATGCCGAATGTCAGGTATGGAGAACAGATCATGATTGTCAGAGCCTGGGGGGTGGGGGAAGGAGTTGACTACAAAAAGGCAGCACAGAGAATATTTTGGGGTGATGGGACTGTTCTATATCTTGATTTATGCAATTGTAAAAGTCCATAGAATCTTGGTAATTAGAATAAATTCTACCATATGCAAATTTTAAAGTAAAATAAATACAAAGTGTAGGTTAGGAGTGGAGTAAAGGAGCATTTCTACGACTCTGTGGAGCATAAATTGGTATAATCACTTTGGAAAACAATTCGGCATCATATTGTAGAGTTGAGATTGGACATCTCTTGTGACCTGGCAATTTCACCCCACAGAGAAACCTGTGCATCTGCATTAGGAGATGTGTATAAATGCTCATAACAGCACTGTTTATGAGAGCAAATATCTGGAAACAATCCATCCAAATGTCCATTGGTAGAAAAAGTAGATGAATAGATTGGGAAATGCTGGTGGTTCATATTTAGTTCAGAGTAGTGGCAGCAGATTGTTCCTGCTACGTGACCTCTTGATACTCTAGCAGCCTGTCAATTTTGTGAACCTCAATCCCTTCAGCAAATTTTCTGTTTCCTTATTAGGGCCTAAACTAGTTTATTTTGCTTACAACCAAGAAGCCAGAAGGTTCAAAGCTAATCAAAATGTAACATGTCCCTTTAACACACAGAGACCCATCACTCTCCAAGTCATTCGCACTCACACCTGGTATCACATTAACAACTTTCTGTCTCCCCATCCTGTCATTTCTACCTTTTTAACATGCCACACGCCTGTTAGAAATAAGTACAGACCTCTGTGAAATCACAGCAGGAGAAAAACCTGTTTAAATCCTACTAATCCTTCAAAAACTAGTTCAAAATCAGCACTTGTATAATAATCCTCATCCCCTATGCCTAGCTAGATATAAGCACTCCTCATTCTAAACTTTTAGAGCACAATTTACCCATTTCCCTGCCCTTATTAATGCATTCAGCTAATATCTATTGCGTACCTACTCTGTGCCAGAAAATGTTCTAGGGGTTGGATACCAAATGAGCAGCAATCCTTGTCTAGTGAGGAGACAGACAATGAACAAAATAATGAGGAAAATTAAATAGAAAAGGTGCTAGTGAATGTCATCAAGGGTGCCATTTTAGATAAGATGGGCACAGAAGGTTCCCCTGAAAAGATGACATTTGACAGAAATCAGTGAGGGAGTAGACCAAGTGGGCATCCCAGGGAAGATCATTTGAGACAGAGGGAACAACAAATGTAAAATCTCTGAGTGTGAAGCATGCCAGATTTTTGTGTAAGAGTGAAGAGGCAGAGTGATCAAGGGGGAAAGCAGCGGGATATGAGGTGAGAAATGTAATAAAGGCCCAAATCATAGAGGACCTCATTGAGGGTCTTGGCTTTCACACTAAAATGAGAAGCCATTGAAGAGTTTTCAGCAAATATGGCCTGACTTACTTTTTCCTTCTTTTTTTTTTATTGTTGTAAATAAATATATAGCACAAAATTTGCCAGTGTAAGATTTTCCACATGTACAATTTAGTAACCTCAATCACATTAGTCATGTTGTACAGCTATCACCAATATCCTCTGTCAAATATCCCATCACCATAAACAGAAATGCAATACACAATGCAAAGCACATCCCACTCATAGCGACCCCTCCTTGGGTTTCAGAGGCTGTATCACTATGGAAGTAGATTGCCCAACCTTCCTTCTGGGGAGTGGCTGGTGGGTTTGAAACACCAGCCTCCTACTTAGCAGTCAAATGCCTTAGGCACTATGTCACCAGAGCTCCCCAGAAACACAATGCTTCACAAAAAATGACTCCTCATTGCCCCCTTCCTCACACCCCTGGCAACCAATAATAAACTTTGACCTCTATACACTTGCCCATTCTTATCATTTCATATAAGTGAGTTTATACTGTATTTATTATCCTTTTTGTGATTGACTTGCTTCATATGGCATAATGCTTTCTATGCCCATTCATGTTGTAGCATATATCAGGACTTCACTTCTCTTTCTTGCTGAGTAATATTCCTTGGTATGTATGAACTACATTTAGTTTGTCATCTGACATCCTTTTAACAGGTTCATTCTGGGTTGAGATGGTTGACTGTGGTGATGATGGCAGAAGCAGGGAAAAAAGTTAAAAGGTTATTGTCCTTTGGCAAGATGTTGGTGAAGACAGCATAAATTGTTAATCTCCCCAAGTTCCTCTCAAAAATAGAAAAATCAGATAATGTAGCATAAGAAAAATTAAAAAAAAATTATTCATGGACAATGTCTTTGACAAATGAGGTGACAATGAATCAGCACAAACAGAGGCTGGGTACAAGAGATGTGTGAGAGCAGCAGCTCTGCACAGAAGGATTCAGATGATCCTGAGGATCAGGGAAACCAGAAATTGACAGCAAGTCATCACACTGAAAAGGAGAAGCCCCTCCTTGGAATGGAGGGATCCGTGAGCCGATCTGAGAAAAACAACTGCAACAGGAAAAGGCTATTCAGACCCCCTGGTCCCACACACCTTCTGAGAAAGTAAGGAGCTCCACACTGAGGATATCCTAGAGAAGGAATTTTGGAGCAAAAAAAGTGTCAGGATTTGGGAAGGGCGATCAGTAAGGGAGCCAATAGAGGCAACTTTTAGAAATTACTGAAAAGAGACAGCTACACTGAGAGGCCACGCGTTTTAATACCTCAAAGTAACAACAGAAGAGGGAGCCCAAGAGCTTTGAAGCTTGGAAAGCTAGCCTGGCCCTTGTCCACAGGAACTACCTTGGCAAAGTGCAGGTAAACTTATCTCACTTACGCATGAGTAGCAGAAAAGGATAGCATTGAATCCAATATGCAAATATATCATATATATTTTAAAATGTTCTCCTTTTCATGGGGATAGAACAGCATGTAATTGTTATAAGCTCTGGCAAAGCAGATATAGTACAAAACTAGGGGGAAAAGGGGAGAATGTAAGGAGAGAAGAAGCAGCCTGCAAGTCACCTTATAAGGGTAAAAGAAAATTATTTTAGCACAGACAGGGCAGGGAGGCAAAAAGAGATTACTAGCTAATTTAATACTGCTCATAGTAGCAAACCAATAGACAGTAACCAAACAACTCGCCTCCATACTTCTTGGATATGTAGGCAGGAAACCATTTGGATTAGGATCCTAGAAACTCTGCAAGAATAATACAAACAACTTTAGAATTATGGGTCACATTCCCAGACAATGAGCCACATTTGAAAACACTTGAACTTGGAAAAGGTACTCTTGGTAAAGCAAAGAACACTTATCATCCAAAAAAGAGAAGTGAGAAACCATAGGAACACTATTTGGGAGGCACAAGCCAGTGCTGGTTGAGGACGCACATGGAGGTGCCACAAAACCAGCTCCTGCCAATGCTTCTAGGAAATGTAACCTAAATTTTTGATGGAGGAGAGAACATCTATTTTTGAGCACAAGAGATGTCAACAGCTGCAGTGAGAAGTAGTAAGGCAGAGGAGGGAAAAATGTGGGCTTGATATCAAATAGATCTAATTTGAATTCTAGGTTCACCAATAACTAACTCAGTTATCTTGGGTAAATCCTTCACCTTCTCTGAGCTTCAGTTTTCTCCTCTCTACAATGCCCCTAATAACATATACCTCACAATATTCTTGTAAGGACTGGTACAAAAGAGGTATGGGCTATGTCTTAGGTACAAAAGAGGTATGGGATATGTCTTAGCTCTTCCCTTCTCTCACTCTTCCCCCTGCCATGCCCATTCTGTAAAGACATCAAGATTATTAAACTTTCTACTCACTTTTATGGGAGCTCTGGTAGCATAGTGGCTAAGACACTTGCCTGCTCACCAGAAGGCTGGCGGTTCAAACCCACCA
>NW_006922412.1:766365-767102 GCF_000298275.1 Orycteropus afer afer
TGGAAGGAAGATAGGGCAATCTACTTCTGTAAAGATTTACTGCCTTGGAAACCCAATAGGGGTCGCTATGAGTTGGAATTGACTCGATGGCAGTGAGGTTTTTTGTTTTGTATTGTTTTTGTTTTTGACGCAGGATAAAATCAGGAAAGGTTTGTGTCAGGGTTATATTCTTTCACCACACTTATTTAATCTGTATGCCGAGCAAATACTCCAAAAAGCTGTACTATGTGAAGAACACAGCATCAGGATTGGAGGAAGACTCATTAACAACCTGTGATATGCAGATGACACAACCTTGCTTGCTGAAAGCAAAGATTTAAATTTAAAGCACTTACTCATGAAAATCAAAGACTACAGTCTTCAGTATGGATTACACTTCAACATAAAGGAAACAAAAATCCTCCCAATTGGACTAATAAGTAATATCATGATAAATGAAGAAAAGATTTAAGATCTTCATTTTACTTGGATCCATACTTAAGGCCCATGGAGTCAAGAAATCAAACAATGCATTTGCATTGGGCAAATCTGTGGCAAAAGACCTCTTTAAAGTGTTAAAAAACAAAGATAACTCTTTGAGGACTAAAGTGTGTGTGGTAGTTGTGTTTGTGTGTCAATGTGGCTGAGCCTGGTTGAATGGCTGGACAGCTGGATGTAGCATTCTCCATGATGAGACTGGTAATCAACTCCATGGTGGAATCTACTGTGAGCAGCTGAGTAGCTGCCTTAGGGATGTG
>NW_006922412.1:767389-768239 GCF_000298275.1 Orycteropus afer afer
CCAAATTGTAAGAATAAACTCCTGTTTGTTAAGGCCATCCCATTTGTGGTATATTCTTGTCAGAGTGGCACTAGGGAACCAGAACAGAATATGGTACCAAGAGAGTGGGGCTGCTCTGACAGATGCCTAAAATGTGGAAACAGGAGTCGAGTGGATCCTTGACCCAAGACCCTGGCACACGGCATGACAGACGGCAGGAGCAGAGCCCAGAGACCAGCATGAGAGATGGCAGGAAAAGAGCAGAGAGAACCGGCATGAGACAGCGACAGCCTTACCAGCCCACGGAGGAGAAAGCTTGATGCCTTTGGGTAGGTGGCTTCCTGGCGGAGTGGGTTGCCTACAGGCATTAATTGGTAGAAAAGACCGGCATGAAATGGATTAGCAGGTCGGCCGACCCACAGAGCAAGAAACCTGAGTGTTTTCAGGGCAGGAAGATTTCCTGTGGAGTGGGTTGCCTTCAGCATTAATCAGAAGAAGTGGAGAGACCAAGGAAATGGAATATTCTGGTTACCCAGTATTGCTCTGACAAGGATGCACCACAAATGGGATGGCCTTAACAAACAGGAGTTTATTCTCTTACAGTTCAGGAGGCTAGAAATCCAAATTCAAAGTGCCAGGCTCTAGGGGCTGAGTGAAAGCCCCTCAGTCTTGGGCTTCAGCTCTGCCTCCAGCTCCTGGCCCACTGAAGCTAGAGGCTTTTCTTCACTCAGACAGATGCTGGCTCCTGAGGCTGCCAAACCCAAGGTTGACAAATAAAAAAGGCACAGTCCCGATGTTACCAAACCACACAGCAGGCCATTAATTCAAGTCCATTGTAAGTCCCAAGGTCAGCAGAGCATGGCAGGCTGCT
>NW_006922412.1:768854-778710 GCF_000298275.1 Orycteropus afer afer
TGTAGTATTCCCCATGATGAGACTGGTAATCAACTCAATGGTGGAATCTACTGTGAGCAGCTGAGTAGCTGCCTTAGGGAATGAGTTCTGCTTCCTATATATAAGGAGAAGCCTTGGGGAAGGGTCTCTAGTTTATGGCATGCTTGGACCCTGCATGTAGCCGTGTTGTTGTTCAGCAGCCTGCCATGCTCTTCTGACTTTGGGATTTCAACGGACTTGCATTAATGGCCTGCTGTGTGGTTTGTTAACATCGTGACTGTGCCTTTTTATTTGTCGACCTTGGGCTTGTTAGCCTCAGCAGCCAGTAGCTATTTGAGTGAAGAGATGCCTCTAGCTCCAGTGGGCCAGGAGCAAGAGGCACAACTGAAACCCAAGGTCAGGGGCTTTCACCCAGCCCCTAGAGCCTGGCACTTTGAACTTGGACTTAAAGCCTCCAAATTGTAAGAATAAACTCTTGTTTGTTAAGGCCATCCCATTTGTGGTATATTCTTGTCAGAGTGGCACTAGGTACCCAGAACAGTGTGCCTACCCAAGTTATGGCATTTTCAATTGCCTTATATGCATGTGAAAACTGGGCAATGAATAAGGAAGACCAAAGGAGAATTGATGCTTTTGAGTTATGGTGTTGTACAAGATGGACTGGCAGAAGAATGAATAAATCTGTCTTGGAAGCAATACAACCAGAAGACTCCTTAGAAGCAAGGATGGCAAGACTTTGTCTCATGGACTTTAGTCATGTTATCAGGAGGGATCAGTTCCTGGAGAAGGACATGATGCTTGGGGAAGCAGAAAACCGAAAACACCAACCTATTGCCATTGAGTTGATTCTGACTCATAGTAACTCCACTGGCTTTCCAAGGCCATAACTCTTTACAGAAGTAGATTGCCTCATCTTCCTCCAGTGGAACAGCTGGTGGGTTTGAACCACTGACCTCTGGTTAGCAGCAAAATACTTACCCACTATACCACTAGAGCTCATTTCTGGTAGAGGGTCAGCAAAAAAGAGGAAGTCCTTCAATGAGATGGACTGACACAGTGGCTGCAACAATGGACTCAAAGATAACAATGATTGTGAGGATGGTGCAGGACCAGGTAGTGTTTCATTGTGTTGTACACAGGGTCACTATGAGTCAGAACAAATTCTATGGCACATAATAACAACCACAACATGCAGGATATTAATGATGTTTTTAACAGCTTTTTATAACTCTTAGTCTACTGTTTTGTTATAGATCATTAAGCAGTTGTTGCATTCCATTTGTGATTGAAGTCATCTTTGCATTGCTTTTACTGTGCCATATTGGTTTGCAAACCATGTGGGAACCCTGAGGTGAAAGGCTCTTCATCAATACAATTCTATCTTTTTAGGAGAAGAATTTACTCTCTGGGCAGATGGAATTGAATCAAATTAAGAACATTTGCATCATTTAGTTCTAGCAAAAGCAACACTGTCATTCTGTCATATTATTTTTATTTCTGTTTAATGTTTAATGGCCGGGTCTAAAAAGCTAGGATGCTTGCTCCTGCAGGAGAATAGCAGAGAAGATACTGGGAACAGCGTCATCATTTAATTCATATTATCTAGCAATCTGAGGGACTCCCTGCCCTGAGATCTGGTGTGTCTACAACCATAGGGATGTAACAGCACAGTTTTCCACAGTGTGGTGCAGCTCCAAAAGACAGAAATACCACAATCCAGAGACAAATACACAAAATAGGCTGATTAAGAGCAATCAGAGACAGTGTGGCTCATTTTTGGCTAAAATGTGCAGAGAGTGAATCATAGACCTTTCAGAAAGCAAATAACCACTACTGCTAGCTTAGAAGAAGCAACCATGTGCAAACGAGCACACTGTCCTCACAGGAGCTAAATTAAATCTAAAAACTGTTGCTGTCAAGTCAACTGGTGTTGACTTGTGTTGACACATATTTCAGAGCAGAACTGCTCCATATGGTTTTCAATGTTGTTAGTCTTTTATTTAAAGAAACATTTTAATATTAACAAAAGTTGTTAGTCTTACAGAAGTAGATCCCTGGATATTTCTTCCATGGCATCACTGTGTGGATTTGAACCACCAACTGTTTGGTTAATAGTTAAGTACAAACTATTTGTGCCACCCACTGGCTCCAAATAGTTTTCCCAAAATAAGCCAGTCAAATTTCCATGTCCTCAGTCCATGTCACTCCCCTGATACAATGTACTGTATTTACAAGTTCTCAAGAAGACCCTTTAAGCTGAGCACAGACCAGACACTATTCTAATGGCATGATCAACAGGCGTTTATCACTCACAGAATAAACAGAACAGGGGTGAGAAGAACTGCAAGCATCCTCATCTGCCAAGGTTTCCCAAGGTTATCTGCCCATCCCAGGGTGTGATGTTATATTGCATCCGTGAACGCCACACTTAGCACCACTGGAGAAGAACGCCATGTAGCCTGTATATCCTAAGTAAATATGCTAACAGCCATGTCCATGTGCCAAACCACATGTGAGAGAGCAATAATTAAATTAACTAACTCACTCACTCACTCACTGCCGTCGAGTCGGATCCGACTTATAGTGACCCCTCCTTGGGTTTCTGAGGCGGTATCACTACGGAAGTAGATTGCCTGATCTTCCTTCTGAGGAGGGGCTGGTGGGTTTGAACCGCCAGCCTTCTGGTTAGCAGTCAAATGCCTTAGGCACTACACCACCAGAGCTCCCCGCAACAGGTAAAAGGGGCAATGAAAGGTAATAAAACAAAACAAAACAAAACAAACTCACTGCCATGGAGTCGACTCCGACTCATAGCAACCCCTTTGGGTTTCTGAGGCAGTAAATCTTTACAGTAGATTGCCCCAGTTTTCTAGAAGACTCCCTTTGAGCAATGGACATTACATACTGCCCCTATTCATATGGGTGACTATCTCCTGATGGCTAGATTTACTAGTGTCAAGAGCATTCCTTCCCCCCTTTATCCCACTAAGATAGCTTAACAGAATTCTGGGTATCTTCAGAGGGCAATCATCTCCCCCTAAAGCAAACACTTTACTTTCTGTCCATTAGTATCTAGGGAGACAGTGAAATAGATTATAGCACACCTGTGCACCCAACACTTGCTAAAGCCCTCCCCCATTGACCTTATGGTTAAAACCAAAATCTTTAGTAGGGCTTACATCAAAGATTTCAAACTCAGGCTTGGTATTAGATGATTAAGGGCAACTAACCCTAAGCCTGTGGGTCAGAAACATTAGGGAGTGGTGGGGTCCGTGACCAATGGCCCATACCAAAGGAGCAGTCTCCACTCAGTTCTACCTGATTATTGCATGTGCACTAGGAAGACAGTGTTGCCACATCTTTGAACTGGTCATGAGAAGCCATAAAATAGAATTTTAAAATCTGACTTTTAAATAATTCGAACTTAAGATATTGTGTAGGTGAATATTCTTCAAATCAAATAAAATCAAATATGAGAGGAGCTCTGGTAGCATAGTGCCTAAGGCACTTGACTGCTAACCAGAAGGCTGGCAGTTCAAACCCACCAGCCACTCCTTGGAAGGAAGGTTGTGCAATCTACTTCCGTAGTGATACTGCCTCGGCAACCCAAGGAGGGGTCGCTATGAGTCAGGTCTGACTCGACAGCACATAACAACAACATGGCTTATAAATCAGCATGCTGCAACTTCTCTACATGCCTGGAACACATCACACATACATAGAAGACAATTAATACATGGAAGAATTTTCAAAATAAGACAAGAATATATAAGCAAGGGCATCTACCTCATCTAGCTTGCATTCCATATTTTTAATCATTTGGGCAGGGGATGAGCTGAAGTATCACTTGGTACTGATTATAAAAAGAGAGCCTTATTAAGCAAATTTATGATATAAACAACATATTAGAAGTGAATTCTTAACTTCTTAAAATTAATTGATTCAAGAAACCTCTGAATATACACTAAGACCCAAGGCAAAAACTAATTGTTCATTAAATTAAGACATATATTGACTGCAGTTTTTGTCCTATGTCCAGAATACTTCAGTATTCTCAGTTTTCCCGTTTACTGAATAGCAACAATTCAAACCTTTCACGAATTTAAAGACATCACCTCTGAAATTAGTGCAAAATATTTTCTAGCTACGTACTATTTTATTTTGCTTCCAAAGATTGAAATTTTTTATTTTATAAGATATATCAGTGTGTCCTTTCACTGATTCTCTGATATATAAAGTACAACCATCCTTTCTTGCATGACACAAAAGCTGGCTTCAAAGAAATTCCAGAAAATGATTTTCAAAAATGTCTGAGCAATGGTAACGTCCATGTAATAAGCACATTTTCACAGGGTGAAATGTGAAATATTTGAACAATAACAGTTATTTGGATGTCTAAGATATAGAAAAATTTTAAACATCTTATTTCTTTATAATTACATTTCATGAAGTAAAATCTAATAAAATAAAGTGGAATAATTCCAATCATCTGCCCTATGTGAAGTTGAACAGCAAACCAACTCTCACAATGGTAAATGTTCTTACAATTTCCTCATGAACAAATTTTTCATAGCTGGGTCACTGGATAATTAACTATTGGCCTGAAAAACCTACTTAGCATTTTGTGCAGCTATATATATTTATGTTCAAACAATACATTCCTAAGTCTGAAAGCAAAGATCCTAGGTGTTGCTATAGTTAAGTGATTGGCTGCTAACCAAAGGGTTGGCAGTTCAAACCTACCCAGTGGCTCTGGCGGAAAAAAGACCTGGCAATCTGCTCCCATAAAAATTTCAGCTTTGAAAACCCCAGGGGGCCGTTCTACTCTCTCATATGGGGTCGCCATGAGTTGAAATTGACTTCACAGCACCTAACAACAAGTTTGAAAGCCCTTGCTTCTTGAACCTTATCTCACAACTGCAGAAATGATGTTGGAATGACTTAAGAATCCTGAATTTAATTCTTGACCACAGTTTTATAAGTAACCTGATAGTTACAAATAATAGCAGGACAAAGAGTTGCCTAAACAGAAACACTGTGCAGTAGGAGGCTCCAGGAATGACCCAAGTACTTATATGCAGTTATCATCATGAAAAATGTCAGCACTCCTTTGGATCACCCACCACGTGAAATGATGAGCTCCGGTGCCTTCCAATTCAGACAAAGCTGCAAGGACATCAACAAGTGTCCCACGCCTCAGTCTGACTTTCTATCTGTTGTTGCCTAATGGGGCAAAAATGGTTACTGAGCACCTGCAACTTGAGAAAATGCTATACTTATCCTAATCGTGTAGTATGTCAGCTTTTTAACAGGGGTGTAAGGAGACTATGCCCAGGGAAAAGTAGCTTAAATCTCTCAGTAGTTTTTTTAGGATATACTTCATTATTTTGTGTTTTCTTTTTAGAAATAATGAAAAGTGGAAAGTGTATTTTCCACTTTCAGCTAAACTTAGATATACTAAGATATAGATTTGTTTGATTTGAAATATATATATTGTTCAGAACCAGTGCTATCTCATTATATTGGCACAAAAGCTGGGAAATTTTCCAAAGTTCAAATGGTCCTTTACCTAAGGGATATCTAAACCCAACCCAACCCACTGCTATCAAGTCAATCTCAACTCATAGCAACTCTTTAGGGCGGAGTAGAACTGCCCCCAAAGGGTTTCCAAGGCTGCAAATCTTTACGGAAGCAGACTGCCTCATCTTTTTTCCATGAAGTGGGATGGGGGTTCAAACTCCTACCTTTTGGTTAGCAGTTGAATGCTTTAGTCACTATGCCAACAGAACTCCTTAAGGGATATCCAGTATAGTTTTATTTTCTGCTATCATATTCCTAAAAGTATAGGTATGTCTTGCTTAACATCCAAGATACGTTCTATGAAACAGGACACTATGTGATTTGAATGCTGTATGACCACCATATTATATACAGGCAGTTTCATACAATTTGTAGTTAAATTTCTGTAAAGCCTATTATATTAAAACCTTATAGGAGCCCACCAGACATAGCCCGAGAGTTGTATCCACTGTACACAGGAGTTCAGCCTTGCTGGGTGTGTGGCTGGGCCAGGCAGAGGCTGCACTGGCAGCTGAATCAGGACTTGGTGTAGATCTGGGTGTAGTGCATGGGAGAGGGCACATGGGGGGCACAGAAAGGTGGCTACAGGACTGGGTGTGTGGGTGCCAGGAGCACAGCTGGTGGTGATGGCCCCCGGCTGCTGCTGCCCTATTGGTGTAGCCACTCCATGATCATGTGCAGATGCCACTCCCCAGAGCCAGGAGTGAAAGGTGCTCGGCTGCTGGGCGGGCGGGTGAATGAAGCCAGTAGGAGGGGAAGGAGGAGTTACAGGAGGTGCTGCCAGGAATGGAAGGTGCCCTGAAGCTCCTCTGCTCATTCACTCTGGAGGTTTGTGGTTTTAAAAACCATTAGGAAAAAAAATAAACAAAAGGAGAGCTGCTTTCCCTTCAGCAAAACAAAAACACTTTAGGGGACCAGGGACGTATATATGGTCAGATGTTGCCCGAACAGAACAGACGTTAACTGAGACTTACCTATAGATAAACTATAGTAAATCTATTTTTAAACTCTTGTTTCTTGCATTAACTTTTATTTCAAGAAAGATTTGAATATTTAGCAAAAGTTGTTAGCAAAAACAAACTTAAAGGTCTCTTTGGGGAACCCAGGGAGGAAGAGGGAAGAGTGCTGTTGCATTGAAAGGATTATAACTAATGTCACTAAACAGAATGTGTATAAATTGTTGAATGGCAAACTAATAACAAAGAAAATAGAAATGATTCAATAGCGGAATGGGATTGCTTAAAAAACTGGTAGCAGGAAAAGCATATGGGTTGGGTTTTCAATTGTTTATCTTATTAATCTATATGTGTTCTTTATATATTTGAGATGCAAATCCTTTGTTGAATATATGTTTTGCAAATACATTTTCACACTCCGTGACAGGCCTCCTCCTTTACTTAATGGTAATTTTTTAAAAGTAAAAAGATCTTAATTTTAATGTAGTCCAATTTATCAATCTCACTCTTTTACATCTATTCTTGTTTTTATCTTGTTTAAGAAATATTTGCCTAACTCAATGTCATCAGGATATTCTCTTATATTTCTTTCAAGAAGCATTATTGTTTTACATTTCACAATTAGATTAATAATGCATCATGTTTGTATATGATGTGTGTTGTGAATCATGATTTATTTTTCCCCATAGGATTAGATAATTAACTCAGTACTTTCATTGAAAAGACAATTCTCTCGTCTACTACACTGTAGTGTAATCTTTGTTATAAATCAGTGGGCAACTGTGGGTCTATTTTCTAGACTCAATCTGTTCTGTTCCATTGGTGTATTTATCTGCTTCATTACCACTCTGTCTTAATTGTTATATCTTTATAATAATTACTGGAAGTATAAGCCCTCCTTACTTGGTTTTTGGCCAGGGGCCTTTGGAAGGGCTTTAAGGGGTGGTCCGGAAGCAGAGCCGGGCACCGGGGGCTTCTGGAAGTGGCATTAAGGGGTGGCCCAGAAGGGGAGCTGGGTGTGGAGTTTAGAGCAGCTTTAAGGGAAGCCAGGAAGTGAGCAGAGCAATTTGTAACACCTAAGGGAGACGAATTCGTCTGTCAGTTTGTCATCCTGTGGTGGTTTACATGTTGCTATGAGGTTGGAGACTATGCCAGTGTTGCAAATGCCAGCAGGGTTACCCATGGTGGACAGGTGTCATCTGAGCTTCCAGACTAGGACAGACATGGAAAAAGGAAGAGGCCATCCACTTCTCAAAGAATTGGTCAATGAAAATCTTATGAATAGCAGTGAAATACAGGCTTTGGTGGTTGGTGTGTAAATTTGAATACTAGTGGTATTAACTGGTCTTCCTTGCAGGTGTATGGATATTATCCTATCACTGACAGCACTGCACATCAGAGAGATGTTGAAAGATTCTTTGTGATGATGAATGCCATGCTATTCCTCTTTAATCTGTCATTCCTGGCATTGTAGATCATATATTACTTGAAAACTTTGTGAATATCCCTGAAACATTTTCAGATAAGTGCCAGAAGATGAACCCCTCTGGTTGGAAGGCACTCAAAATATGACTGGGGAATAGTTGCCTACTCAGAGTAGAGCCAACCTTAATGACATGGATGGGGTAAAGCTTTCAGGACCTCCATTTGCTGATGTGACATCACTCAACATGAGAAGAAACAGCTGCAAACATCCATTAAAAATTGGAACATGGAATGTATGAAGTATGAATCTAGGAAAATTGGAAGTTGTGAAAAATGAAATGGAACACATAAAGATTGATATCCTAAGCATTAGTGAGCTGAAATGGACTGGTTTGGGCCATTTTTAATCAGACAACCATAAGATCTACGATGCCAGGAATGACAGATTGAAGAGGAATGGCATGGCATTCATCATCACAAAGAATGCTTCAAGATCTGTCTGACGTGCAATGCTGTCAGTGATAGGATAATATCCATACACCTGCAAGAAAGACCAGTTAATACTACTAGTATTTAAATTTACACACCAACCACCAAAGCCAAAGAAGAGAAAACTGAAGATTTTTACCAACTTCTGTGGTCTGAAATTGACCAAACATGCAATCAAGATGTGTTGATTATCACTGGTGATTGGAATGCAAAACTTAGAAACAAAAAAGAATCACCAGTAGTTGGAAAATATGGCCTTGGTGATAGAAAAAAATGCTGGACATCGCAATGATAGAATTTTGCAAGAACAATGACTTATTCATTGCAAATACCTGTTTTCAACAACACAAATGGAAGCTATATACATGGACTTTGCCAGATAGAGTACACAGGAATCAGAACAACTACAGCTGTGGCAAGGGGCGATGGAGAAGCTCAATATCTTCAGCAAAAACAAGATCAAGAGCTGATTGTGGAACAGACCATCAACTGCTCATATGCTAGTACAAGTTGAAGTTGAAGATAATTGAAACAAGTCCACAAGAGCCAAAATCTGACCTGGATTATATCCCTCCTGAATTTAGAGACCATCTAAATAATAAATTTGATGCATCAAAAACCAGAGGAATGTGGGATGACATCAAGAACATCATCCATGAAGAAAGCAAGAGGTCATTAAAAAGACAAGAAAGGAAGAAAAGACTAAAATGGATGTCAGAAGAGACTCCAAAACCTACCCTTGAATGGAGAGTAGCTAAAGCAAATGGAAGAAATGACAAGATAAAAGAGCTGAACAGAGGATTTCAAAGAACACCTCAAAAAGACAAAGCCAGCTATTATAATGAAATGTACAAAGACCTGGAGTTAGAAAACCAAAAGGGAAGAACACGCTCAGCATATCTCAAGCGGGAAGAACTGAGGAAAAAATTTAAGCTTCAGTTGCAATATTAAAAGATTCTATGGGCAAAATATTGAATGGTACAAGAAACATCAAAAGAAAATGGAAGCAATACATAGAGTTACTGTACCAAAAATAATTGGTCAGTGTTCATCCATTTCAGGAGGTGGCATATGATCAAGAAGCAATTGTACTGAAGGAAGAAGTTGAGGCTGCACTGAAGGAATTGGAGAAAAACAAGGCTCCAGGAATTGATGGAATACCCACTGAGATGTTTCAATAAACGGATGCCATTCTAAAGGCACTCACTTGGCTATGCCAAGGACAGCTACCTGGCCAACTGACCGGAAGATATCCATATTTGTACCCATTCCAAAGAAAGGTGATCCCACAGGATGTGGAAATTATTGAAAAATATCATTAATATCTCATGCAAGTAAAATCTGACTGAAGACAATTCAAAAATGGCTGCAGCAGTATATTGACAGAGAACTTCCAGAAATGCAAGCTGGATTCAGAAGAGGATATG
>NW_006922412.1:780925-782301 GCF_000298275.1 Orycteropus afer afer
GGTATTTTCAATTGCCTCTTATGCATGTGAGAGCTGGACAATAAATAAGGAAGACCAAAGAAGAGTTGATGCTTTTGATTTGTGGTGTTGGTGAAGAATGCTGAAAGTACTGTGGACTACTAAAAGAACTTACAAATCTATCCTGGAAGAAGTGCAGCTGGAATGCTCCTTGGAAGCGAGAATGACCTACTTTGGTCATGTTGTCAGAAGGAACCATTCCCTAGAGAAGGATATCATGATAAAGTGGAGGGTCAATGAAAAATGCGAAAGCCCTCAAGGAGATGGATTGACACATGGCTGCAATGATGGGCTCAAATATAGCAAGGATCATGAGGATGGCACAGGACAGGGCAGTGTTTTGTCCTATTGTACATAAGGTCACTATGAGTCAGAGACGAGTTGACGGCACCTAACAACAACAACACTTGGTTGGTATTTTTTTTTTCAAGAGTATATTGGCTAGTTTCACTCTGCATTTCCAAATATACTTTAGAATCATCTTATCAAAACAATTGCCTTCCCCCAAAAAAACTCAAACACACTGCCGTCGAGTCAGTTCTGACTCATAGAGACCCCTCCTTGGGTTTCCAAAGCAGTATCTCTACAGAAGTAGATTGCCCAGTCTTCCTTCTGAGGAGTGCTTGGTGGGTTTGAACCAACAGCCTTCTGATTACCAGTCAAATCCCTTAGGCACTATGCCATCAGAGCTCCAATTGCCCTGTTTTGTAAAAAAAAAAAAAAAATGCTTTAAAAAAAAATCATAGATTAATTTGAGAAGATTTACATTCTTAAAATAATGAATCTTCAAGCCAATAAACAGGGTCTGTCTTTCCACTGATGTAGCTCTTCCTTAATTCCCTAATGATATTTTATATTTTGCTAGATATTTGTACATTTTTAAAGATTGGTTCCTAGGTATTTTGTTATTTGATGCTATTACAAAAACAATTTTTTAAATGTTCACACTGAAACTGGTTGATGTGGCATACAGAAATATAAGTGATCTTTGCATATTAAACTTTGTTAAAATTATTTATTATTTCTAATAATATCCATGCAAATTCCTTTACATTTTTGTTTTATATAGTCATTTCTTGATTTTCCTTCCTTCTAATGGAAATCTTCAGTGTAATGTTGAAGAGATGTGAGATAGCAGGCATCCTAATCTTGTTTCAGTCTTAACCAAAAATCTAGCAACACTTCACCATTAAATATGGTTTCTGATGAAATATGCTTTATTTTATAGATACACTTTATAAAACTGTATAAATTGCTTTCTAGTCCTAGTTTGCTGATAATTGTCATCATGAGAGATAAAAACTTTTATTAAATGCATTTTCTTCATCTATATAGAAAAAAAAATGAGATACCATTTC
>NW_006922412.1:782926-784237 GCF_000298275.1 Orycteropus afer afer
CAATAAGTTGTACATCCATAAAAAGTTGAATTGTCAAAGGTTGGTATATAGATATATTTACAACAATGACCAAAAAATAAATAAAAAAGAGTAGCTGCTGAGGCTGCTTATTACAACCAAACACTTCATGGGATTTGGTTCCCAGTTTGGAGGTTTAGGGTAATGGTTTCATGGGACATTCCAGTTAATTGGGCTAATAATGTGTTTAGTGCTTTTGTTGTACCTCCCAGTTCATTGAGTAGTGCCTGGGGTCTTAAAAGCTTGCAAGTGGCCATCCAAGACACAAAAATTGGTCTCTATTGTCCTGGAGCAACAGAGGAAGAAGGAGAGTCAGGAATGGGAGAAGTATATGGAATGTGTGTCTAATTGCTTCCATGAGCAACAGCCTCTTTTGCTGTGAGAAGAACCATTACTGAGCATTTTGATCAACAATGCCGTAGAAGATTCTTAATCAAAATGGGGAAAATGAAGAACAGAATTTCAAATTCTTATGGATTCTAGACTTTCTGGAGCCAGGAGTCTGGATGAACCCCTAAAACCAATGCCCTGAGATAATCTTTAAACCTTAGACCAAAAACATCCCCCTGAAGTCTTCTTAAAACTGAATAGTGTAGCTTAACTAGTAAAAAAGGTCTGCCTTGAGCACTGTGCTCCTTTAAGAACTACCTATATGGAATCAAAGTGACAAGAGCAACTCGAAAGATTAGACAGGAAGCTTACAGGGCAGTGAGTTTATGTTAACCAAGGAGGAACAATTCAGAAAAGGAGAGGGAGAATGGTTGCCCACCTTGAGTGCAACCAATGTTACTAAATTATAAATATAGGAACTGTTGAATTGGTGTATGTTTTGCTGTGTATATTGTCAATAACAACAAAAGAAAATTTAAAGAAGAAACTAAAAAAATAGCTTTTGATTGTTAACATTCCATGTTATACAAAGATCAGGAACAAGGCAAAAATGCTCAGTATTTCCAGTATTTATTGCTATATTGAAGCTATTAAGCAATGCAATCAATTAGAGCCATAAAAAATGATAAAGAAGTAATAAAATAACAAGATCCATACCTCACACCATACACAAAAACTACTTCCAGATGGATCAAAGACTTAAACGTGAAACCTAAAACTATAAAGTCCCTCAAGGAAAAAATAAGGGCAAATTTAGGGGCCCTAATTTATGGCATAAATAGACTATAAAGCATAACCCAAAATGCACAGACAGCAGAAGATAAACTAGATGATTGGGACCTTCTAAAAATTAAATTTTTATGTGCTTCCAAAGACTTCTCCAAAAGAGTCAAAAGAGAACCT
>NW_006922412.1:784817-788446 GCF_000298275.1 Orycteropus afer afer
AAGATGGAAACAACCTAGGTGCCCATCAACAGAAGAATGGATAACCAAACTATGGTACATACACACAATGGAATACTATGCAACACTAAAGAATAATGCAGAATCTGCAAAACACCGCATGACTTGGATGAACTGGGAGGACATTATGCTGAGTGAAATAAGTCAAGCACAGAAGGACAAATATTGGATTAGTTCATTATTGTAAAAAGGAACGGTTTATATATGGAAGGAAATTTTCTTTGTTGGTTACTAGGGGTGGGAGGGGAGGGGAGGGAATACTGGAAAAATTTTAAAAATTAAAATAAATTTTTTTAAAAAAGAAGTAATAAAATATCTCTATTTGCAGATATAGGATAGTGCACCTGGATAACCTTAGGGGAAAAAATAATAAATTTAACTCGAACAATAAAAGAATTCAGTAAGGTAGTAGAATATAAAGTAAACATTAAATCTTTAGCTTTCATATACACAAACAATGGTCAGTTAGAGGATGTAGTGGTAAGGTACAAAAACGACACGGGGCAGCATCCTCTGATCTCCTCTAATTGCACTAGGGGGAGAGAATCTCACCATCAGCAGCCCAAAGCTTATTCCTGTGAGGCCAGACATACTGCCACCCTCCAACCATTTTACCAGTTCTGACACCAACAATCCCTCCCACAGCACTCACTACCTCTCTGCTAGGTTTGATAATTCATTGCAAGGGCCACATAGATCTCACAGACAATACTCACGATTATTAGGGAATTAACAGGTTACAATTCAGGTTCAGGAATGCTGAGGATACAGCTGTTCAATCAGGACAGCTTTCCCTCAGCCATGCCTTCAGGCACGCCTCTCTTTGGCCCTTGGCCTCTTGGCCAGGCCTCTGCTCTGTTCTGCTTGGGCAAGTGTTGAAAAGTTCTTTTAGCTCTACATTGGTACAGGCAGGTGTGCCCCACTCAGCAAGCAAGCCTCTTGCCCAAATGCACTCAGCTTTCTTGCTGAGTGAGCCAACAAGCCTGCTGCTCCATCTTGTGCCAGTCTCAGTTCTGCTGCTGCTGTTGCCACCATCTCTCTGCTGTCTCTCTGCTGTTGTCTCAGCGCAGGGATCTTGACTTCAAGAACACGCTCCATTCCTGGCTTCTCTCTCTTGATGACAGTGAAATCTCCCTTCTGCCTCTAGGAGGGCTCACTTTGAGCCTACCGGAATGACAGCCTGACCAATCCGCACATTAGGGTTCCATGCACCTTATTTGCACAGTCTCACCCCCACAAAGGTGCCATGTAGCTTGTTTACATTATTAGCAAGCTATCCAATCCCTTTGGTGAATCACAAGCACCTTACATTTGCAGAGTTCTACCCAGTGTTTTCCTGAAGTCACGAAGACCTTGGCTAGAAGAGCCATACCAAGTAATACTTTGGGAAAAAATTAACAAGAAATTTACAAAATCTAACTGAGGAAAACATTAAAAGACAAAAGTACACTTGAACAAGTGGAAAGACATCCCTTATTCTTGTACAGGTTGATTCAGCATCATAAAGATGTCAGTTCTCCTTAAGTTAATTTATAAAAGTAATGCAAACCCAATAAATACCAACAAAAAAAAATTTTTTTTGAGCTAAACAAGTTGATACAAAAGTTCATGGGAAAGTTTTTAAATACAAGAATATCTAGAAAAACACTAACTTACTATGGAGGATGAAGCAGATGTTAGGAGACTAAATGGAAACGCCTGGGTGGTTCAAACAGTAGCATACTCAGCCACCAACTGAAAGGATGGAGGTTTGTGCCCACCGAGTGGCGCCTTGGAAGAAAGGACTGTCAATCTTCTTCAAAAAAACCAGACATTGGAAACCCTATGGCGTACAGTTCTACTCTGACACACATGAGGTCTCCATGAGTCAGAGTCGATTCAACAGCAACTGCTGTTTGATTTTATCAAACCTCTCATAAAAAAAGAACTGTGGCACTGGTGCATGAAAAGACAGACTAGCACATGGAGCAGAAAGTCCAGAAATAGATTTAAGTCCATATGGAAAAGTATTATATGCTAAAGATGGCATCTCCAATCGCCGGGTTAAGGAGAAATTTTTTAATAAATTGTGCTAGAACAACTGGGTAGCCATTTGGGAAAAAGAGAAAATTAGCTCTATCCTTCATACCTTACACAAAAGTCAACTCTCAGAATGAATCGGGTATCTCAAAGGGAAAAATTAAACCCTGCAAGTACTAAACCAAAACATGGCTGAACTCCTCTACAACTTGGGGACAGGGAAAGGCTTTCTAACTATGACTCAAAATCCAGCTGCAATAAAACAACAACAACAACAAAAAAGATTAATTTGCTTAAAATTTTTCTAAAATTTGTGTGGCAAAAGATATCATAAGCAAAGTCAAAACTTCAATGATAAAGTGGGAGATGATATTTGCAAAGTGTCTTAATCTGGGTTCTCTAGAAACGCAAAGCCAGTGAAGCCTCTCTATATAAATATATATAGAGAGATTTACTTCAAGGGAATGGCTTGTGTAGTTGTGGGGGCCAGCAAGTCCCAAATCTGTGGGTCAGGTGGCAGGGTGAAGACTGACCTCTTGGCTCATGTGCTTGCAGGAGCTGACAAACCCAAAATCTGCAAGTCAGGAGACAGCTGAGACTTCTCTGTAAGCTTATGTCCCAAGAACCAGAGGTCAGGTAACAAGAAGAGTTCAGGGTCCAGAAAGGTCAAGTGAGCTTAGCCAGAACATTCATTTATATGCTGGAGGCAGGCCACAACCCAAGGAAACTCCCCTTCTGACTCATATCAGATAACAAAATGGAAGGTGATTACATTTTGGAAGAACACATGCCAAACCACTGAGAACCACAGCCTAACCAATTTGACACATAACATTAACCATCACACAATGTAAATCACAAAAAGAGCTCACATCCCTACAACAGCACACAGTGGCTACAATGATGGACTCAGGCATAGCGGGGATCATGAGGCTGGCACAGGACCGGGCAGTGTTTTGTTCTGTTGTACATAAGGTTGCTGTGAGTCAGAGCTGACTCGAGGGCACTTAACAACAACAACATCCCTAATATATAAAAAACTCTTAAATTAAACTTGAGAGAAAAAGGGATATAAGAAAAAGTTTATGAAAAAAGGTATGGAGAGTCAGCTCACTAAAAAAGGGGGAGGGGCTCTTAAATAAATGAGAAGATGTTTAACTTCACTCAAAATAGGAGTACATGAAATCTATACCATTTCTCACCTGGCAGATGAACAAAACAGAAAAAAAAAAAAACTAATAATACATGCTGCTGTTGATGTTGCAGAGAAACAGACACTCTCCTTTTCTCAAGGCTGAGCTCCTCTCCAGTTTCCCAACGCTGGGATCCTTTCCATCTTTTTGGTGTCAATTTGACATTACCTCCTCAGAGTGGCTTTCCTTGATCACTTAATCCAAAGAATCTAAAAATGTCTTGTTATGCTGTTTGCTTGCTTATTATTTCTTGCCCCTACCTCCAGAGCATAAGCTCACTGAAGTCAGGGATCTCATTGGTTTCATTAAATACTGCATCCCCATAATAAATTCTCAACAACTATTCAATGAATGAATGATATCAAACAGTTTTAGAGAGAGACCAAAAAAAAAAAAAAA
>NW_006922412.1:790371-790876 GCF_000298275.1 Orycteropus afer afer
TTTTGGAGAAGTCTTTGGAAGCACATAAAAATTTAATTTTTAGAAGGTCCCAATCATCTGGCTTCTCTTCTGCTGTTGGTGCATTTTGAATTATATATCAGCATCTTTCTTAAAACATGAAAATGTAACAGGAGTGAATTTCCAGTTCCCACAGGTTACATTTAACATTCCTGTTTTAATTGACAATTGCTTTTTCTCACTAAACAGTCATGATGTATTGTAATTAAAAGCCTGGAGAATCACATATCACTAGATCTTTAGAAAAAATAGAGTGAGGTTATCTCTAGGTGCTGAAATTATAGATTTTGTTTTGTTTTTATCTGTGGGATTTCTGGCATGGGGCATGAATTATTTTTGTAATTAGAAAAAAGCAATAAATGTTATGTTTTTAAAAGGGGAGGGGGAAGAGATATAGATCAGGAAGGAGCAAAAAGGATTATTTTGATGCGAATACATCTCATCTCAGTCTACCAGCCCAAGCAGCATAATTGGGAAGAAAAGACCA
>NW_006922413.1:0-511 GCF_000298275.1 Orycteropus afer afer
TAACGTGGATGAACTTGGAGGACATTCTGCTGAGTTAAATAAGTCAATTACAGAAGCAGAAATATTGTATTAGTCCATTATTGTAAAAGTCAAGGAAAGGATTATCTATGGAAGGAAATTTTCTTTGTTGGTTACCAGGGGTGGGAGGGTAACGTAGGGAACACTGTTAGATAGGTAGAGATAAGTATTGATTTGGGTGAAGAGATGGGCAATGTACCAAATGTGAGTGATCAACATAGTGGCATTGAGGAAGAGGAAGACAGAGAGAGGTACATGGAAGGTGCAGAGGACAAAGATGAATCCTTTTGCACATACAGTACTGCATTGTCAGTGAAAGCAAACATGGGTATACAGGTGCATAGGTGGGTGAACAGGCTGAACTAGTAGGTATGTCTATGCAGCATGGAGTGTACCCAAGACCATATATAGGTCTGGCACACAATGGTTCTACAAGTGTATTTATATGTTCTGTAAGGATTCCCAGGGGTATAGTAGAGCTGACAAGGGACAA
>NW_006922413.1:2064-3180 GCF_000298275.1 Orycteropus afer afer
TATGCTACCAGAGCTTATATATATATATATATATATATATATATATATATATATATATATCCCTAAAAAAAATCTCATCACCACCAGATTCCTAAGATACACAATTTCATAGTCATCCAAGTATTTCTCTTTCCTCTTTATAGCACCTCTCCATCTCCCATACCTCCCTAAAAAACCCTTTGTATAACTGAACAAAACATTGCCCATCCTGTTCCATTCTCACAATAGTAGGTATGTTTGAGCCTGTTGTTACATCCACTGTTTCAATCTATCACATCAAGTGTGTTTCTCTTTTTCACTGACCCTCTACTTTACCAAGATTGATGTCCTTCTTCAGGGACTGGTCCCTCCTGATAACATGTCCAAAGTAAGCCAGATAAAGTCTTGCCATCCTTGCATCCAACAAACATTCTGGCTGTACTTCCTCCAAGATACCTTTACATCTGTTTAATTTAAAGAGACCATTATGAAAAATTTTTCAAAAAAAAACTGAACAAAGGCACTCCACTCCTCCCAACCTGCCCCTCCCCACCCACCTGTGTACACCCTGGAACTTCATTCCCCTGCCCTGGCCTGACCTCTATCCACCCTGGCCCACTCATATGTGCAATGGCTTTCCTCCCACCCCAATCCCAGCCCAATCTCCATGTGCCCCTGCCCAGCCTGCACACACATACTTTAGCACTCTACGTCTGACCTCCATCTGCACTCCATGGCCCTCTTGCACATGCCACAGCACTCTCCTCCCCTTCCCCAGGCCAAGCTCCACCTGTACCTACCCAGCCCACCCATGCGACACCTGGCACTTCACACCCACTCACCCTGGGGCCCAACCTTTATCCACCCTGGCCCACCCAGTGCTCTGCTCCTTCTCTCACATACACACCACCAACACACCCCAGTCTGACCTACACCAGCCTTAGCCTGGCCTGTCTGCATTTGCTTCAGTGCACAGCTCCCCCAACCCTGCCCAGCCCAAGAGTCATCCTGCCCTACAGGGGCTGCACTAGGCACATACACCAAAGCAGAGGGAATGTACTATCCCTCAAAAGCTATGAAAGCACTCTGATCACAGGACCCCCTAGAGCCTCATGTCAGGAAGGAACCTGCTCTTGC
>NW_006922413.1:13862-14518 GCF_000298275.1 Orycteropus afer afer
ATAGTTTTAGGTTTCACATTTAAGTCTTTGATCCATCTGGAGTTCGTTTTTGTGTATGGTGTTAGGTACAGATCTTGTTTCATTTTTCTGCAAATGGATCTCCAATTTTGCCACCACCATTTATTAAACAAACATTCTCTTCCCCCATTTAATGGATTTAGGCCCTTTGTCAAAGATCAGCTGACCATAGGACAATGGATCTATTTCTGGGTTCTCAATTCTATTCCATTGGTCTGTACATCTGCCATTGTACCAATACCAGGCAGTTTTGACTACTGTGGCTGTAAAGTAGGTTTTGAGATCCAGCAGCATGAGACTTCCTACTTTGTTCTTCTTCTTCAATAGTGCTTTGCTTATCCGGGGTCTCTTTCCTTTCCACATAAAGTTAGTGATTGGTTTTTCCATATCCTTAAAAACTGTCGATGGGCTATGGATTGGGATTGCATTGAATGCATAGATTGCTTTGGTTAGAACTGACATCTCCACAATGTTCAATCTTCCTATCCACGAGCATGGGATGTTCTTCCATTTATGTAGATCTCTTATGGTTTCTTTAAGTAGTTTTTTTGTTTGTTTGTTTGTTTTTGTTTTTGTAATTGTGATTTGGGTGAAGATTTACAGAGCAGATTCACATTCCATACAGCAGTTCACATACA
>NW_006922413.1:20893-43795 GCF_000298275.1 Orycteropus afer afer
AGCACACAGACTGTGGTGGAGTTCCTGTGGGCCCAGAAGGTGGGTGGGAGTGGGGAATGGCTGCACCTCTGTTCACCAAGCGGGTGTGGGGTATAAGAGTAACAGGAGGAATGTTGCACCTTGTCAGTCTTACAGGTCCAGAGTGCCCTTGGGGTTGCTGGAAAGCAGAATGTGTTCTTAAGCTCCAGGAATCTGTGAGAGCACTGTCTCTTTAAATATCCAAAATAGTCAAGCCGCTTTTAAACCTTCAAAATGGTGGCACCCTCCGGACCAGCAAAAGTCCACAGCTCAGCCCGTTTCTCTTCACCTTCTCCGTTTATTCCCCACTGCCACCAGAGCAGTCCTCCGTGCAGTCCCTGGCTAGCAGGACTGATTTTTAGGTGAATTCTTAAGTCCTACCACCACTTGGAAGTCTCAAAGCTGTCTGTGCTGTGCTGCCAGGATCTCTCAGGATCTCTGCCAGACCGCAGCTCTGTCTGTCTCCTTTTTTGGTATTTTCATGCAAATTCTTCTGCTAGTTGGGATTTAGTCTACTTCTATACCCTTCCCTTCAAGGTTCAGGGGTCCAGGATTATCTTCTGTGTCTGTGTTAATTGGTTTCCATTTTCTTTGTTGAAGAAGGTCTATGCAGTCTTTTTGCCTAGTCCGCCATCTTACCAGAACTCTTGAAGTAGTTTTTTATAGTTTTCTTTGTACAGGTCTTTTGTGTCCCTGGTAAAATTTATTCCCAGGTTATTTTATTTTCTGGTAGCTATTGTAAATGGTATTGATTTCCATATTTCTTTTCCAGCAATCTCTTTGCTGTTGTAGAGGAATCCAACTGATTTTTGGACATGGATCTTATATCCTGCCACAATGCTAAATCTCTCAATTAGTTCCAGTAGATTTTTGAATGAGTCTCTTGAGTTTTCTAGGTATAGGATCATATCATCAGCAAATAGGGGTAGTTTGACTTCTTCCTTACCAATGTGGATGCCTTTGATTGCCCTTTCTTGTCTTATGGCCATGGCTAGGACTTCCAGTACAATGTTGAATAGAAGTGGTGATAGAGGGCATCCTTGTCTGGTTCCTGTTTGCAAGGGGAATGGTTTTAGTCTCTCTCCATTAAGCATAATGTTGCCTGTTGGTTTTGCATAGATGCCCTTTATTATGTTGAGGAATGTCCCTTCTATTCCTATTTTGCTGAGAGTTTTGATCAGGAAAGGGTCTTGGATTTTATCAAATGCCTTTTCTGCATCAACCGATATGATCATGTTGTTCTTCTCCTTTGTTTTATTTATGTGGTGGATGACGTTGATTATTTTTCTAATGTTGAGCCATCCTTACATACCTGATATGAACCCCACTTGGTCATAATGAATGATTTTCTTGATATGTTGTTGTAGTCTATTGGCTAGGATTTTGTTGAAGATTTTTACATCTATATTCATGAGGGATATTGGACTGTACTTTTCCTTTTGAATGATATCTTTGCCTGGTTTTTGTATCAAATATGCCATTGGGCAAAAATTACCCTAAGTTCTCACTTCCCATTATTCCCCTAATATGTCCAGCCTCATAGGATGAGCATCCCAAGTATGGCCAACTTATGTGCTAAATGCAGTCTTGTCTATCTTCCTCTGAACTTTCCATCTGTTATGAGTCCCTTCTTATCTACAACTGAGCCAGTACATCTTTCAACTTTAGGTAGTGCCATTCACTTGGAATATGATGCAAATGATACCACCTTGGGTTGGAAATGGCAGCGCTGATCTGAAAGCCCTGCTTTTTTACCAACTCTTCTTCCCACTCTTTCTTGTTACCAACAACAACAATAATCTTCCTTCCATCTGTGTCTCTGTCACTCATTTTCTCTCCTCTTGGCCACTCTTCTTAAGAGCTATTTATACTCCTCTCTAATTCTCACTCAGCAGGAGAACATTCACTGTATTTAATACAGCAAGAACTTAGTAGGCCTAAATGCTTCATTGTGCTCCTTATTGTAGGCATAACTGCTCTTGCCGCAAAGATAACTACTATGACTGTGGCTGCTGTTGCACCACAGTCATCCATACAGACAGTCCAATATGCAAATGATGTAGCACGAAATACTGGAAAGGCACTAGTAGATCAAGAGAAAATTGATTAGGATTTTAAACTCAAAATAGACATGTTAGATGAAGCAGTAATATCAATAGGGGATGAGCTAGAAGTGATGCAAGTGAAGCAAGCATTACATTGTGACTATCGGTAAGAATACATATGTGTAACAGCATACCCTGTTAACTTCAGTAATCTCTAATTCACATGGGAAAAAATTAAAATGAGAATATTAGGGATATGACATGATTTGAACATCAGTTTTTGAAATGTAGGAGTTTCATAAAGATATTCAAAAGCTAAAAGATAGTCATGCACCAATAATTGACCCCAATCAAGTTGCAGACACTATACTTAATGAATTTAAGAAACTTAACCCTTTGAAAAGTATTCCTACATTTCTACACCACCTTTCACCATATGTTATAATGTTTTTAATTGTATTATTTGTTATTCTTTGGGTTCCGAAACTAATACGTCAAGTAATTCAGTCTTTGACTACTGAGGTACATCTACTGCGTTTAAAAAATAAAAAGGGAAGAAATGTTGGAGACCAAGAAAAAGACCCCCAAAAGAACATGATTGCAAGGCACATGTTCTAATTACAGTGAAAAGATGACAAGGCCTCTCTTGTGGTTGAATGTTTGTTTTAAGAGATGGCAAGGTCTCTCTCACTGTTAAATGCTTAACTGGAAAAACATCAACTATTAAAAGTAGATGTTATTCCATTAGTCCATGTTTTTATCTTATTGGGATGTTCATACTTTGGGTCACTGTGCCCTTGTTGTTGTTGTTGTTGTTGTTTGCCATCGAGTCAGCCCCGACTCATAGCGACCCCTCCTTGGGTTTCCAAGGCAGTATCACTACGGAAGTAGGAATGCCCAACCTTCCTTCCAAGGAGTGGCTGGTAGGTTTGAACCGCCAGCCTTCTGGTTAGCAGTCAAGTGCCTTAGCCACTATGCTACCAGAGCTCCTCACTGTGCCCTAGTATACATTTATCATTTTACACTCTTAATTCCTGAGGACACTTCTGTGATTGTCTTAATGACCACCTGTTGTCCTTGAGCACATAGAGGAGTAAAACTTTAACTTTGAAGAGAATAAGCTGATTCTATGAATTCCAAGACTAATGATGTAATCATGTATAAACATATAAATAAAGTAGAACAAAGGCATCATGGGTCGCTCTCGCAGAATATGCAGGGCATCCACCTGGCCCCCATTCCTTAAATAAAAAAGAAAGCCATTAATCCTTTCGTATCACTTCATTTCATGACCTGTGTGGTTTAGCTGGACCCAGCACACCACCAGGGAAATACCCTTTTAACTGGTTGGCTATTCATAGCAGAGCTCATCATATTATCATATCAGATTCCATGATGGGTGGTGACTGCATCATAATTGACAAACCAGAGAATTATAGCACAGCAAGTTGACACACAACTTTAACCATCAAATTATTTAAATTAAGACAAATAGAAATAGAGTATCTAAACAAATCCACGACAAAAGAAAAGATTGACAATATCACCAAAAAAACTCCCAACAAAAAAAACCTCAGGACCAGCAAGCTTCACCAGAGAATTTTACCAAACATTCAGAGAAGAGTTGACACCAATTCTACTGAAACAATCCCAAAACATAAAAGAAGAAGGAACACTCCCTAACTCACTTGATGAAGACAGCATCCCCCTGATACTAAAGCCAGGTAAAGATACCACAGAAAAATAAAATTATAGAACAATATAGCTCACTAATATAGATACAAAAAACTCTCAACAAAATTCTAGCAAGTAAAATTCAATAGCACCTTCCGAAAATTATGCAACATGATCAAATGGGATCATGCCAGGAATGCAAGGCTGGTACAACATTAGAAAATCAATGTAAATCACCACCTAAATAAAACAAAGGAAAAGAACCACATGATCATCTTAATTGATGCAGAAAAGGCATCTGATAAAATCCAAAACCTTTCCTGATAAAGGACCCTGGTAGCACAGTAGTTAAACAGCTTAGCTGCTAACTGAAAGGTCAGTGGTTTGAACCCAAAAGCTACTCCACAGAAGAAAGATGTGGCAGACTGCTTCCATAAAGATTTAAAACCTTGGAAACCCTATCAGGCAGTTTATACTTTGTCCTTTGGGGTCACTATAAGTTAGAATTGACTTGGCAGCAATGGGTATGGTTTTTCTATTTAAAAAAAAAAAAGTCCCAGTCAAGGCTGTAGTCACTTCTTGGTCACAGCCAGCTATCCAGAGGGACTGAGTAGTTGAACCTGTGGGCTCAGGACCATAGTCACAGGGGATGTCAAGCTTAATTTGCATAACATACTGCACAAAACATTGCTCCACCTCCTACTTTGGCAAGTAGCAACTGGGATCTTAAAAGCTTGCAAACAGCCATCTAGATGCAACGATGGGTCTCTCCTCGTCCAGAACAAAGAAGAATGAAGAAAACCAAAGATTCATAGAAACAATTAGTCCTTGCAACTAGTACACCATGCAATCCTCAGCCTATATAAGACCAGAAGAACTAGATGATGCAGCTACCACTGTCAGCCTCTCAGAGGGGGATCTATGGAGGAGATCTTGGCTAGAGAGGGAGAACAATGTGGAACAAAACTCAGAATCATTTGGAAAAAAAAAAAGGGGGGGGACCAGGTGTGCTGGTCCGATAGAGCCTGGTGGAACCACTGAGACTATGGTCCCCAACTGCCCTTCAGGTCTGGAATTGAACCCACAACTATGGCTTCCAGCCAAACAAAAGACAGGCATATGAGTTGAACACGTACCTGAGGTAGATACACTCCTTGGAGAGAACAATCATGGGAGAAAGAAGGGCTGTTTATGCACAAGGAGACAGCTCAGGGGGCAGGAGTACATGGAGGGATGGACAGAAGGAAGAGGTAACTATCGGGAGAAAGTGGGGGGGGAGCTGTCGCATTGGGGTAAATTGTAGTCAATGTCATGAGACATCATGTGTGTGAACTGCTGTATGGAAAGTGAATTTGCTTTGTAAACTTTCACCCAAATCACATTTAAAAAAAAAAAGTGCCAGCAAAATAACTACAGAAGGAAAATTCCTCAACATAATTAAGGGCATATGTGCAAAACCAACTGCCACCATTATTCTCCATGGAGAAGGGCTGAGATTCTTCCCCTTGAAAATGGGAACAAGGCAAGGATATACATTATCACCACTCTTATTCAATATTATACTGAAAGTCTTAGCCAAAGCAATAAAGCAAGAAAGAGAAATGAAGAAGTAAAACTACATTTTATTTGCAGATAACATGATCCTACACACAGAGACAATACCACAGAATCCACAAAAAAGCTTCTGGTTCTAATAGAATTCAGCAATGTTGCAGATTACAAGATCAACACACAAATAATCAGTGGCGTTTCTTTTCAATTGATAGGGAGAACTCCAAAAAGGAAATCAAGAAAACAATATCATTTAAAATAGCCTCCAAAATGATAAAATATCAAAGAATAGACCTAACCAGGGATGTAAAAGGCATATATATATATATATATATATAAAACCTATAAAACATTACTACAAGAGACTAAAAGAGACCTACATGAATGGAAGGCCATTCCATGTTTATGGATTGAAAAACTTAATACTGTGAAAATGTCAGTACTACCCAAAATGATCTAATGCAATCCCAGTCCCAATTTCAACAACATTCTTAACTGAAAAACTAATCAATGGAACCATTATAGAAAGGAAAGAGGGCCCAAATACCCAAAGCATTATTGATGAAGAAGAACAAAGCAGGTGACCTCACATTCCCTAATCTCAAACCATACTCCATAGCCACAGTAATCAAACAGTCTAGTACTCAACAAAGATGAATAACTTTACATACACAATACAGCATTATCAGTAAAAATAAACATTAATCTACAGGTGGTTACATAGGTAGACAGGCTGAATGATCAAATATGTCTAAGCAAAAGGGAATACACCCACGACCAAACCTATGTTTGGCAGATGATATTTCTACATACCTATTTGTATATGCTATAAGAACGTCTATATACATACATAATAGAGTTCCAAAAAAACAAAACCAAACTCACTGCCATCAAGTGGGATCTGAGTCATAGCGACACCTCCTTGGGTTTCCGAGGCAGTATCTCTACAGAAGTAGACTGCCCAGTCTTCCTTCTGAGGAGTGACTGGTGGGTTTGAACTGCCAGCCTTTTGGTTAGCAGTGAAATGTCCTAGGCACTACGCCACCAAAGCTCCCACAGTAGAGTAAAATTATAGTTACTTCTTGGCCACAGCCAACTACCCTGAGGGAGTGAATCATTGGGCCTGTGGGCCCGGGACCACAGTAGCAGGGGACATCAAGCTCAACTGGCATAAAATACTACACAAAAACATTGTTCTACATCTTACTTTGGTGAATAGCGACTGGGATCTTAAAAGCTTGCAAGCAGCCATCTAAGATGCAACAATTAGTCTCTGGAACAAAGAAAAATGAAGAAAATCAAAGACATATAGAAACAATTAGTCCAAGGGACGGGACTAGTGGACCTTGTGAACCTCATTCTACGTGACCGTGAGACCAGAAGAAAGTTACTGGCTACTATTGTCAACCACTCAGAAAATGGTCAGTGTAGGAGATCTTGGATAGAGCAGGAGAAAAATGTGGAGCAAAACTCAAAATCATAAAAAAGACCAGGCTTACTGATCTGATAGCGACTAGTGAAATTCTCAATACTATGGCCCATAATCACCCTGAGGGTTTGGAATTGAACTCACTCTTGTGGCTTCCAGCCAAACAATAGACAGGTATATAAGGTGAACATTTATACCAGGTAGGTACATTCCTTAGAACAGTCAACCATGGGCAATCAACAGGGCAGTATTTGCACAGGAAGATAGCTCAGAGGGCAGGAATGCATAGAAAGAGAACATAGGGAAAGGTAACCACAGGCAGGAAGTGAGAAGAAAGCTGTTATAGTATGGGGATTGCAGTCAATTTCATGAAATAAGATGTGCATGAATTATTGTATGGAAAATGAATTTGCTCTGGAAACTTCCACCCAAATCACAATAAAAAATAAATAAAAGAGGAAAAAAAAAAAGTCTAGTACTGGTTCATTGATAGACACATAGACCACTAGAATAGAATCAACTATCCATAAATAAATGCATCCATCTATGGACAATTGATTTTTGACAAGGGGTCAGTGACCTTTCAACAGGGAAGAAACAGTCAGTTTAACAAATGGTACTGGCACAACAGGATATCCACATGCAGAAAAATGAAACAGGGTCTGTATCTCACACCACACATAAAAAACTAACTAAAAATGGATCAAAGACATAAACGTTAAAGGTAAATCTATAAAGTTCTTGAAAGAAAACATAGGGGCAATACTAGGGGACCTATTATTTTTTTTAACATATTACCAAACACAACTCTTCATGACAAACCAAAGTCAAGTTAGATAACTTGGACCTCATAAAAAATACTTATGCACATCAACAGAATTTATCAAAATAAATAAATAGATAAAAAGACAACCTCCAGACTGGGGGTGGGAACTCTTTGGAAACAACATATCTGATAAAGCTATAATCTGTAAAATGTAAAGAAAATTTTAGTAATAACAACAAAGAACCCAACTAAAAAATGGGCAAGAGGCATGAGCACTTTAACAAAGAGGACATTCAAGCAGCGAACAAACACATAAAAAGATACTCTGGATCTCTAACCATTACAGAGATGTAAATTAAAATGACGGTGAGATACAATCTTAACCCTGCTAAAATGGCACTGATCAAAAAAACAAAAAATGCTAGAGAGAATGTGGGGAGATTGGAATTCTTATCCACTGCTGGTGGGATTGTAAAATAGTAGTACAATCACTATAGAAATGTTATGGCACTTTATCAAAAAACTAGAGATGGAGTTATCTTATGACCTAGCAATCCCACTGCTAGGTATATACCCTAAAGATCTAATACTAAAGTCACAATCAGACATATGCACACCTATGTTCATTGCAGCACTATTCACAAGAGCAAAAAGATTGAAAAACCCTAAGTGCCCACCAATAGATGAATGGATTAACAAGAATGTGGTACATGTATACAATGCAATATTATGCAGCCATAAAGAATAATGATGATTTCTCAAAATATATTCCAATGTGGGTGAATCTGGAGGTCATTATACTAAGTGAAATAAGTCAGTCACAAAAGGACAAATTGTGTATGATCTCATGATTATAAAAAGACAATAGGTATATACATTGAAACCAATGATACATGGGTGGTTACCAGGGATGGGGGTGGTAGAGATTGCTCTCCAGATAGTGCAACTCAGACTTATGTGCAACCCGAAGTTGTGAACCAACCCCAGTAGTCTACTTTATTAAAAATTTGAGGTACAAAAAATGGTTTGTAATAACAAACAAGTGGTACTTTGTGACCTAATAGAACTCAAAGTCTTAAAGTAGTAATAAAATACTATTACTACTTCTGTATTATGCTAAAGATGTTTTAGTGTATCTAGAAGTGTTTCTTTAATGTTTTTTACACATAGAACAGTACATTATACACTATATACTAAGACAAACGTTTGACTGACTGACTTTAGATGTGCACCATACCTGTTTTGACTTACATAAAAATTCAATTTAAAGACAGATTTAGGAATGGAACTCGTTCATAATCTGGGAACTGCCTGTAACACAAAATGTGGGTGAAATGTGCACACCTTGACCAACGTAAATGATGTCACTAAGAAGTACACAAGAAAAAAGGACATTTTTGGTAAATGCTATGTATGTATGTGGGCATATATGTATCTCTATGCAGGTGTATATATAGGCAAGTGTATATGCATCCAAATATATTCATATACATAATAAAGCACATAGGGGCCCAAACATGAATATTTAAACTTAACCAAACAGCTCAGAAGATTGGTTCACAGGATTTGAAGACTCAGGACCATGAGACAGGTCAGTCAACTGGCATAATATAGTACTTAAAGTTTACGTTCTACATCCTAGTTTGGTAAGTAGCGTCTCAGGTCTTAAAAGCTTGTGAGCAGCTATCTAAGATACAACTATTGGTATCTACATGTGCCAAATAAAACAGAAAGAAGGAGACCAAAGACTCAGAGAATAAACTAGTCCAGAGGACTAATAGTCTACACAAAGCATGACCTCCATCTACCCTTAGACCAGAACTAGACAGTGCCTGGCTACCACTACTGATCATTCCGATCAGAACACAACAGATGGATCCTGACAGAATGAGAGTAAAAATGTGAAATAGAACTCAAATTCTTAAAAAGTCAAGACTTACTGGACCAGTTGAGACTGGAGGACTCCCTGAGACTATCACACTGAGATACTCATTAAACTTTGAACCAAAACTATTCCATGAGGTCATTTTTTTAGATAAATAACAAATTGGCTCAAATTGGCTCATATAATAAACAGTATCATCCACGAGTACTGTCTTCTTTCAAAACATCTACAAGACCAAATGGTAATCATTTACGGAAAAAGATAAAACAACAATGGTGTAGGGAAACTAGATTATTGGAAACGGAACAATCAGAACAGAAATAATGAGGAAGTAGACACATTGTGAGAAATGTAACCAATGTCACTGAACAACTTGTGTAGAAATTGTTAAATGGGAACCTAAATTTCAGTGTAAACTTTCATCAAAAATAATAAATATTTTACTTTAAAAAATTGAACAAAGATGAATTTCTACTTCTGAATATAAAAAAACTAGTCACAATTTTAAGAAATTTAAGTTATTTTTAAAAATAATACATACATGTTCAGAAAGGCAAATAGATCAAATTCAGACCAAAGTCTCCCAGTCTCCACCTCCAAAAACAACCAATTTCATGTTTTTGTGCATTCTTGCAAGACAACCTGTAATATATATAATAAAGTATAAATGTACTTATATGTAATTTATTTTTTTCATTTTACCTAAACATCTTTTTTTTTTCCTACTTAATATCATGCTGGCAATTCCACATATAAACTGCCTCCTTCCTTCTAATATTAAGTAATATTTCACTGCACAGATGTACCATAATTATTCAACCCTGAATTCAGTGTTTTGGTTTCTCTGTGCTGCTCTACCAGAAAATATCACAAATGGAATGGCTTAAACAAACAGAGGAGTTTATTCTTACAATTTTGGAGGCTTGAAGTCCAAGTTAAAAGTGCTAGGCTCCAGGCGTTGGGTAAAAGCTCATTGACCTTGAGCTTGAGCTCTGCCTCTTGCTCCTGGCCCATTGAAGCTGGAGGCTTTTCTTCATTTAGGCAGTGGCTGGCTGCTGTGGCTGACAAACCCAACGTTGACAAGTAAAAAGGCACAATCCCAAGATTATCAAACAACATGATAGGCCACTAATTCAAGTCCAGAAAAAGTCCCAAGATCAGCAGGGCATGGCAGGCTGCTGAACAACGACTTGGCTACATGCAGGGTTAAAGCGTGCCAAAAAGTTAAGAGGCCATTCCCAAAGCTTTTCCTTATGTACAGGAAGCAGACCACATCCCTAAAGCAGCTATTCAGCTGCTTGTGGTAGATTCCACCATGGAGGTGATTGACAGTTTCATCATGGGGAATAACTACCACCAGCTGCCCAGCCACTCAACCAGGCCCAGCCAAGTTGGCATATAACCTTAACTATCACACATGGACATTCATGTTTCTAGTCTTTTGAAATTACAAAATGCTACTGAGAAAACCGTATGACATAGGATGTTGAGCTCTTTTCATAGTTGTACAGATGGTTGTCATATAAGTATCTTCTTTGACCAGGTGTCCAGATCTTTTGCTCATATTTTGAGTTGTTTCCTTCTGTTGAGTTCCTTGTATACTATGCATGTAAGTCCTTTATCAATTATGTGTTTTGCAAATGTTTTTTCCCAGTCTATGGCTTCCTTTCCATTCTCTTAAAAGTGTCTTTCCCAGACCATAAATTTTTAATTTTAACAAAGTCCAGATTATCAAATTTTTCTTTCATGGATTATGCTTTCAGTGCTGTAGCTAAAAACTCATTGAATCCAAGGTCACCTAGATTTTCTCCTAAATTATCCTCTAAAATTGTATAATTCTGCATTTTACATTTAGGTCTATGATCCTTTTTGAGTTAATTTTTCTGAAAGGTGTACGGTCTGGATCTAGATTCATTTTGTTGTTGTGGCATACAGACATCCAGTTGTTCTAGCACCATTTATTGAAAAGACTATTCTTTCTCCATGAGCTGCCTTTGCTCCTTTGTCAAGTACAATTGACTACACTTGTGAGGGTCTATTTCTGGGCTCACTACTTTGGTCCATTGATCCATGTATCTACTCGTTGGCCAATACCACATTCTCTTGATTACTGTAGTGCTGAAGTCAGGTGATGTCAGTTCAACTTTCTTCATTAATGTTGTGCTGGCCATTCTGGGTCTTTCACCTTTTCACATAAACTTTAAAATCAGTTTTCCATACTATAAAATAGCTTGCTGGAATTTTAAATGGGCTTATGTTCAGTCTATGGATCAAATGAATCAGATCAAAAGTCTGCCAATTCATGAACCCAGAATATTTCTACATGTATTTAGATTATCCTTGATTTCTCTCATCAGAGTTTTATAGTTTTTCACATGTACATCCTGTACATATTTTAAACTTACACTTAAATACCACGTTTTTTCAGTGCTATTTTATATGGTATTGTGTTTTCAATTTCAAATTCCAATTGTTCATTGCTGGTATATAGGAAACAATTGGCTTTTGCATATTGCCCTTGTATTCATTCCAACACCTTGCTATAACCACTTACTAGTTCCAGCTTTTTTGTCGAGATTTTGAAAATTTTCTACCTAACCAACTGTCATCTGCAAACTGCTTTATTCTTTGCCTTCCCACGCTATATTGTATTTTATTCCCTTTTCTTTTCTTATCCACTAGCTAAAACTGTGGGAGGCTCTGGTAGCATAGTGCCTAAGGCACTTGACTGCTAACCAGAAGGCTGGCGGTTCAAACCCACCAGCCACTCCTCGGAAGGAAGGCTGGGCAATCCTACTTCCATAGTGATACTGCCTCCGAAACCCAAGGAGGGGTCGCTATGAGTCAGGGCCTACTCAACGGCAAATAATAACAACAACAGCTAAAACTGTTAGTACATTCTACAAAGGAGCATTGAGAGGGGATATCCTTGCCTTGTTCCAGATGGTAATGAGAATTCTAGTTTCTCGCCATTAAGTATGATGTTAAACTGTAGGGGTGTTTTGCAGACATTCATTATCAAGTTAAGCAAGTTTCCCCCATTCCTAGTTTGTTGCGAGTTTTTATTATGAGTGGGTGATGGCACTGACCTTGTAAACCTAGCTTTAAATCAATCAATCCTGGAACTTCTACGCACCTTAAGTGAGGAAAGCAAGGCAGGTAGCTGTTTGTTTAGGAGGAGCTCTGGTAACATAGTGCCTAAGGCACTTGACTGCTAACCAGAAGGCTGGGGGTTCAAACCCACCAGCCACTGCTAGGAACAAAGACTGGGCAATCTACTTCCGTAGTGATACCGCCTCAAAAACCCAAGGAGGGGTCATTATGAGTCAGGTCTGACTCAAGGGCACATAACAACAACTTCATTTAGGAGCATTGGTGGTGTAGTAAGGAGCTCTAGTGGGGTAATGCCTAAGGCATTTGACTGCTAGCCAGAAGGCTGGCAGTTGAAACCCACCAGCCACTCCGCTGAAGACTGGGCAATCTACTTCCCTAAAGATTTACCGCCATGGAAACCCAAACGGGATTGCTATGAGTGGGAATTGACCTGATGGCAGTGAGTTTGGTTTTGGCCTTTGGCTGCTAACCTTAAAGATTTACAGCCTTGGAAACCCAATGGGGATCGCTATGAGTCAGAATTGACTCAATGGCACCTAAGTTTTTTTTGGCTATGGTAACTGCTTCAAAAAAACAAAAATAACTGCTTACTACAACCAAATCAATGCATCAATACTGTAGTGCAACTGGTGGAAGCAGTGCCAAGATACACCAGGATTTGAGCACATGAACCCCAAAACGGAAATGACAAATAAAAGCCTGGAGGTTTAATCTTAAAAGTAACGTTACTTGTCTTTTTGAACTATGTTTGTCTCTACTTTGTGATTTTTGGCAAATAATTAAAACTTGAAGCTTTATTCACACACAATAGGCTCTGGGAGTCCCAGAGTGGAGTGCTGTGGTATTTCTTAATCGGAGAGGTGAAGGGATTAATCAGTAGGTTATGTGGGGGCGTTAACTGTATCAAATACTGAAGACAAAATTTTTACTCGGTTCTTCTAGCACCATCCGCTTCTCCCAGGCTTATTTCGCACAAACTTTATTAAAAAAGCAAAAACCCAAACCCACTGCCGTAGAGTGCCATATCCCACTCATAGCGACCCCTCCTTGGGTTTCTGAAACGGTATCACCACGGAAGTAGGTTCCCTAATCTGCCTTTCGAGGAGTGGCTGGTGGGTTTGAACTGCCAGCCTTCTGGTTAGCAGCCAAATGCCTTAGGTACTCCGCCACCAGAGCTCCTATACCTTGGTTTAAAACCACACCCCCAACGTGTAATAGAAACTTAGTACAATATCGATTCCTCCTGTTACTAATTGGATAACCTTTTCCTGCGAGCTTCAAACGTGAAATAAAAAAGGACTCAGGATCACAAACGTGGGAGTTATTTCCTACACATATTCCCAAGCTCAGTCCTTCCTAGAGCCGCCCCTAAGGCTCTAGGAAGGCTGTTTGCAGTGGAGTCAAAAGCCTACGAGATTGCAAGAATGAACCCCAAAAACAAAATGGAGGTTGTAGCGTAAGGAAGCAAGCAGAGAAATTTCTCTTTCCAAAGCGCTGCCACACTATCGTTCCAGGCACGCCCTGGACTCCAAGCACGGTCCATGCCCAGTCCCAGACCCTACAACAACCGGGCAACCGCCTCAGCACTTCCCCGAATCAGAATCCAACTTCTTTCTTCCTTTTCTCCCCGCCCCCTCGGTCCACCAATCCTACACCTAGCATGCACCGCGCCAATCTTTCCCTTCTGAGAGGGACCCCACCTTCGGCGCCTCCAAATGACAAGCGCCGCGAAGCATTGTGGTCTCCTGAGTGAGTGCGAGACCGGGGAAAGGAAAAAGAAAGCAAAAGACTAGAGTCCGTGGGGCGGGATCCACGCAAGCGCAAGGGCGGTGGTTGGGGGTGAAAAGGGGCGGTGCGCGATCTACGGCGAGCGGAGTGGGGCGGGGTCACCCGGCCTTGGCAGGGAGTCCGTGAGCCAGGAGGGGCGGGGGCTGGGTAAGGGAGCGGGCAGAGGAGGAAGTGTCATGGCGTCGGGCCGTGGAGCTTCTTCTCGCTGGTTCTTTACTCGGGAACAGCTGGAGAACACGCCGAGCCGCCGCTGCGGAGTGGAGGCCGATAAAGAGCTCTCTTACCGGCAGCAGGCGGCCAACCTCATCCAGGAAATGGGACAACGTCTTAATGTGTATCCTTTCCTATTCTTGGCCCTCTATTGCTCACGCCCTGTCCCTCTTACTTATTCTCCCGGTCGCCTGGCCTGGTGCTCCGCGAACATGGCGCCGCCTTGGTTTTCGCTGGGCCTCGGCGCGCCCCAAATAAAGGAAGGTTAGGGCTCGGTAGGCCGCATGGGGCCAAGCGGAGGAGGGAGAGGGGCCCGAGAATGCTGGCGGGGCGGCTTCGTTGTGTAATCTGTTTGGTGCCGCGAGTGGTGGTGGTGGTGGTGGTGGTGGTGGCGGCGGGGGATGGGAGTGTCTGTCGCCCAGGGGAAATAATTTTAGGGATTGTCGCAGAAAAGGGATAGTTTCGATTTTTCCCAGTCCGAGAGACTGAGAGGTAGAAGGGTTAGAGACGCTTAAAAAACTTAATTGTTCTTCGTGGCCTCTCCCGGCGCTCCGCCCCGGTTTGATGGCGGTTCTCTTGTATCCTGGGAGCGCAGTGGAGGTCTTTATATTCTTGGCGTGGTTTTGTACGGATGTGTGCGTGCGCTTTTAATGTGTTTTTGAGTTCAGACAGTTGTAGCCGTTGAAAAATATTTTCTGGACTCTCTTAAGAGCTGTATTAAGTGAAATATTCAGCAGTTATTATTTAGGATCGAGTCTCTTCTTGGCTTCCCACCCGGCGGGTGTGTGTGTATTCAGTAAGTTTTTGTCGTAGTTTTGAAAGAATGGGAGGCATTAGAAAAGGACTGTAGATCAGGAATTTTCCGCTGATTGTTTTGGAAATGAAATCTTGCTTTTCCGAAGTATTTCCTAAATGTTAACGTTCCAGCTCTCAGCTTACGATAAACACTGCGATTGTTTATATGCACAGGTTTTATATGCATCATTCTTTCACCAAGTTCAGTAGAAATGTAAGTACTTTTCTGTCCTGTGTTTTTTACTACTACCAAATTTTAAGGTAAATTTATACTCAGAAAAAAAGTTGGTCATGAATTTTACTGATGGAGTTAATATTTTAAATTAACAATAAAAGTAGATCCCGTGATAAACATTTTGCTTCAAATGTGAGGGTGGTGTTTTTTGTTTCTTTTTGTTTTTGATTTGTGATCAGTTAAACTGCCAGGCACTGTTAGGTCTTTTGAGTCAAAGGATAAATATGAAACATTTCTTTCATCAAAGTATTACTGTATCATTATGCTTCATTTAAATTTTATACTTAATATCTGAGTAATTTAAAATAGTAATGTACAAAGTGTAATTTTGCCAAGCCTACTTACTAGTCATTTCTATGATGCATTTTAATTGTGTTGGACTCATTTCAAGTATTGCAAATTGGGCTTCCTTTAATTGTGACTTTCTTTTGAAATGACTCTTTGAAAGAGGTAAGATGTCATATGTTCTGTGTATCACACATTAGCATTAGTTGTCTCCTTAGATTTTTGATGATTTTAAATGTCACGTCTTGCTTCAAATTTGTTGAGTCCGATACATGCTCATGTAATTAGTTTTGAAGTAAAATTTACACTTGAATACTGGTGCTGATTTCAAGCATAACCTTTATATTTTGACAAATAGAATAATGGTATTTAGTTAATTTTTATTTTAGGTTACAAAAGACATGAGTTTGATGTTTGTTCTCTTCATATTAACATGCATGCTGTGAGGCATCTGTTAACAAAGAACATTGCCTGTTGTTTAGAAATATTTAACCCTGCCTTAATTCTCACTTTTTTAAATACTTTACCACAGCTGTTTTTAGAATGTTATTTTGAAAGGTATATGTGGGAAAATAGACCATAGAGGACTTATGACATCTGTGGGTACTCATTAGGACTTTGGTGGTGCTGTGGTTAAGGCATTCAGCTGCCATCCAAAAGGTCAGCAGTTTGAGCCCACCAGCTGCTCTACAGGAGAAAGATGAGGCAGTCTGCTTCTGTAAATATTTACAGCCTTGGAAACTCTGTGGGGCAATTCTACTCTGTCTGTAGAGTCACTTTGACTAGGTATGGTATGACTCGATGGTGGTGGGTTTTGTTTCCAATTAGGACTTCATTTGCATGAAAACAAGCTTATAAAAAGGTCCTTAGAAAGTTTTTGAAATGGAAAAGCTTTATACATGGTTTAGATTGGTTCTTGTTTTAATCTCATGATGGTTAATCTGATTTGCTTTATCAGATTGGCCTATAGGTTTATCTTGAACAGTGTCTATTTTTATATACATTTTGGTCTCTTTTAGTCTTCTTTCTACTCTTCTTTTTATAATTCTATGTGATTCTTGCTCTGTAAATTCCATTGTCCTAGTTACTTCTTGTGCACAGCCCTTAGGTCAATGATCTTGTTATGAGAGAGGAAGCCATTTAGTAATAACATTTAGTTTGAGAGGATTAAATATTCTCCTAAAGTAGTAGTGACCTGATGAGTATTAGTATAAATGTGGATTTCCTTAAGTTGCCCTGGAAAAATGCTGGTAGAAATCACAAGTCAAAATAGTTCTGGAAATTCTTCATGTGGCTACAGATGTCCTATTTGCTGAATCAGACTTACTTTTCTACTTCCAGTAAATGATCTCACCACAAGCCTTCACTTCTTTTTTTAACCCCCCCCCCCTTCATAATTATAAGGTGCTCTAATGGCATAGTGCTTAAAGCATTTGGCTGCTAACCAAAAGGTCAGCAGTTCGAACCCACCATCTGCTCCATTGGAGAAAAATGAGACAGTCTGCTTCAGTATAGATTTACAGCCTTGGAAACCCTATAGGGCAGTTCTACTCAGTCCTAACGTGTCACTATGAGTCAGAATCAACTTGATGGCAGTGGGTTTGGTTTTGATTTTCTTTCATAATTTGTTTTGGTGGCCTGGTTGGTATACTTTACAATAAACAGCTTGCTTAAAGCCAAATTTCACAGCTTTAAATTGATTAAAACCTAAGTCACTTGCATTATTTTACTTAAATGCTGTCATTTAATTAAACTAGACTTATTTTTATTACCCTGCACAGTGTCATGTGTATGAAGGCAAACTTAAGCATTTAAAATTGACTCATTAGCAGGATAATTGAAATCTGATGGTAATTTCTAGTTTGAAAAGTATTATTGCATCCTTCATAGCTAACTATTGTCATTTTTATCTTTACCATTATAATATAAAATGGTTTTAATATTTGTTGGTGCATTTGCATCAGCCACACAGTCTCACTCTTCTATCTTTTTGCCCTATTCTTTTAGGGTGAAGGGGGTGGTCACAAATTGAATGTGAGTCACTTTTAAATTCATACTCCCCCACATCATCTGGAAAATTTTTCTTAGTAGGGTTATAATGGAATGCTATAGTAAACTTGTAAGAAGCATGAGTCTTCACCACCAAGTAAATTGAACACAACTTGGTAAATTAAACACTGTGGAGTAACAAGCTTAAATGTTACTATTCTAGTGACAAACTTATATCTATTGTTAGAATAAATATCATATATTACATTAAATATGTTTATTTGGCATGTAGTTGCTTCATTTTATTTGACCACATTAACAAGTAAAAATACCCCTTGAGATAGTGCTTTGGTTTTCAGAAAAAATTCAGTGTCAGCACGTGTGCTGGTGACCCAGAAACTGTGTTTTATCACTGAATTGTATTGTCAGTTTCTCTTGGAGGATTGGCTCACAATAGACTCAACAATGGATTCAATCATATCAAAGACCCTGGAGATGGCACAGGACTAGGCTACATTGGGTAGCTCTGGTAGCGTAGTGCCTTAGGCATTTGACTGCTAACCAGAAGTCTGGTGGTTCAGACCCACCAGCCACTCCTCGGAAGGAAGGTTGGGCAATCTACCTCCATAGTGATACTGCCTTGGAAACCCAAGGAGGGGTTGCTATGAGTCAGATCTGACTCCACAGCAGTGAGTTGGGGTTTTTTTTTTGGAGCCTACATTGTTTTGTTACACATAATGTGAAAGGAGCTCTGATGGTACACTGGATAGGTGCTCTGCTGCTAACTGAAAAGTTGGCAGTTCAAACCTACCCAGCGGCCATGGGAAAGGAAGACCTGGCAGACCACTCTCATAAAGATTGTTGTTGTTGTTGTTGTTGTTATGTGCCGTCGAGTCAGACCTGACTCATAAAGATTACAACCTAGAAAACCCTGAGGGACAGTTCTATGTCACGTGGGGTCGCTGTGACCCAGCAACAACATGTATAAGGTCATCGTGAATTGGAGCCAACTCCAAGGCAGCTAATAACAACCCTTTGCTCACTGGATGCAGTGAGCTTTTATGTAATTGGGATTTGGAATAAAAGAATTTCCTTGATAGATGACACTCATGATCATTCTGGTAGAGAATAAAAGCCCTTCAGCCAGCAGTGTCTTTAAGGCATGTACTGTGGCAAAGTGTCCTCCCCATTGTCAACCTCAGAGTAGATAGTGATCCACCTTCTCTTAGAGGCTCTGTTCATTAATTTGTTTAGTCGAGTTTATGATGCATTTGTTCTTACACCAATTCTAAGGCTAGTGAATTAAGATTTTGTAAACAGTATGCACTTTCCTAAGTATTTTTGCTGGTCATTTTCTATTCGTACAGCACCTCAAATCCATGTGATCATTTATGTTTTCTCTTTGCTTTTATTCTGTTACCTCTTTGTTAATGTACAACAATCAAAACTGCATGTAATATACCAGATTAAAATGTATATGTAGTTCTTTATATGTCCCAAGAGTACATAATGTGGTTAAAGACCTCTTGGGTTGCCATGAGTCTGAATCTACTTGACAGTTGGTTTGGTTTTGGTTTTTTAATGACTTGTAGGAATATCTTGTCTATGCCACATCTTTCTCCCATGGAGCAGCTATCTGGTGGGTTTGAACTACCTACCGACCTCTTAGTTAACAGCTAAGTGCTTAACCACTGCACCACCAAACTTTAAAAAAAAAACTAATTGCCATGGAGGCTATTCTGACTCACAGCAACCCTATAGAGTAGAACCCCCAAAGGGTTTCCAAGGCCATAAATCTTTTCAGAAGCAGATTGCCACATCTTTTTTTGTGGCTGGTGAGTTTGAACTACTGACTTTTTGGTTAGCAGCTGAGCACTTAACCACTGCACCACCAGGGCTCTTAATATAGCACATGGTAAATGAAAACAGTAGAAAAGGGCATATGAAAAACCTTCCTGTTCCAAAGCCTCCGACCCATACCTTTCAGCATCTGATGTTAATAGTTTTTGTGTATGCTTTGAGAATTCTTTTTGCATGTGCAATTGTATGTGTCTGTATCTTTCTCAGCATCAACAGGGATTTTTCTCCCATAGTTCTTGGATCTAGCACACAGCAGCAATATGAGAACATAAAAAATTGGGTTCCTCCTAGTTTGTGTTGGATGTGGCTACTCCGGAAAAGTAATTTTTAAGATGGCATAAGAAAAGTTAGTATAGATTATCTGAATGGTTCTCAACTGGGGGCGATTTTGCTACTTAGGGAATGTTGATAATGTCTAGAAATGGTTTTGATTGTCACAGCTTGAATTAGGAGTGCTGCAGGCATCTAGTTGGTAGAAGCCAGGAATGCTACTACACCTACTACAGTCAACAGGATAACCTGCCCCTGCTGACCCCCCCCCCCCCAAAGAATTAGCCAAACCGTGTTAACAGTGCCAAAGTTGAGAAACCTTCAGTTAACCTAAAGAGTGGTATGAGTGAAGGTGAAGGCTCCAGGCAGAGAGAATGCTAACGCTGTCTTATCTCAAGTAGATTAGTTTTTAATTTTTGGTGAATTTCATCTTTCCTAGTAAGAGATCATCTCCAAAAAACCAAAACCAAACTCACTGCCATCAAGTCAATTCCAGCTCATAACAACCCCCATTGGGTTTCCAAGGCTATAAATTTTTATGGAAGTCATCTTTCTTCCTCGGAGTACCTGGTGGCTTTGAACCTTTGACCTGATTAGCAGCCAAATGCTTTATCCACTATGTCTTTTTGTAATTATGAGCTTTAGAGAAACTTTTTGATTTTCCTAAAATGTAAAGTTTACATTTAGTTTGTTAATAAATACTACCTTTCTGAAGGAGCTCTGGTAGTATAGTGCCTAAGGCACTTGACTGCTAACCAGAAGGCTGGCGGTTCAAACCCACCAGCAGCCACTTCTTAGAACGAAGGTTGGGCAATCTACTTCCGTAGTGTACTGCCTTGGCAACCCAGGGAGGGGTCGCTATGAGTCAGGGCCGACTCACAACAACCTTTCTGAGAGATACTAATGTGTTTCTTAGCCTCTTGTTTCAATGTTACCATAATAATAGCAGATATTTTTCTAGTTTGTCTTTTATTTTTATGGAGGTTTTTTTTTACTTAAAAGTTTTTTATTTCTTTTTTAAATGAAATCCACCATCCTGTGATTTTGCTTTCTTTCATTATATTTATGCTTACCTAAAAGTAGGTGTTCACATGTATTTTTTTAGGTTATTTGATGATGTCATTGGAAGGGATTTTTTTATATACATACATTTTAAAATTTATTTTGCTATTGTGAATTCATACAGCAAAAGATACACCAGTTCAACAGTTTATACATGTATAGTTCAGTGACATTGATTACATTTTTCCAGTTGTGCAACCATTCTCACCCTCTTTCTCTAAGTTGTACATCCAACGTTAGTGCAAACTCACTGCCCCCTGAGGTTCCTATCTAATATTTTTGAATTATTGTCAGTTTAATCCTATACAGGTAGTTCTTAAAAGAGCATGTGGAGTTCTGGTAGCACAGTGGTTAAACATTCACCTGTTAGCCAAAAGGTTGTTGGTTCGAACCTACCAGTTACTCTGAGGGAGAAAGATGAGGCAGCCTGCTTCCATAAAGATTTACACCCTTGGAAACCCTGTGGTAGTTCTGCTTTATCCTGTAGGGTCCCTGTGAGTCTGAATCCACTCAATGGCAGTGGGTGTTTTTGTTTTGTTTTTAAAAAAAGCAGCATAATGCTCATGGAGACATTCTTTACTAATTAAGCTAAACGTTTGTTTGGGTGGCATTCATTCAGTCCCCACAGTGTAACAGTACTCTTCCCACTTCCTTCCTGTGTTTATCATTTCCCTTTGTCCTTCTTTTCCATCTCTGAGCTTTATTCCAGTGCAGATCCAGCCCTTTTGAGCTCATGTGTTGATTCACCTTATAGGCCTGTCCTTTGGCTGAAAGTTGAGATATACGGGTGAGGTCACTTCCAGGCTTAAAGGATATCTAAGGGCCATAGTCTCAGGGGTCCCACAAATCTCTATCAGACCACTAAGCCTGGTCCTATTTATTTATTTATTTAATGCATTTTATTGAAATTTAATTTATGTTCAGTGAAATACGCAAAACTAAAATGGGTCAGTGCTTTTTTTTTTTTTGGCGATGTTCCTTCCCCTCCCCTCCCACCCCCGGCAACCAACAAAGCAAGTTTCCATCTATATAAACCTTTCCTTGTTCCTCAACAACAACAAACTAAAACTATATTTGTCCTTCTGCGATTGACTTATTTCACTCAGCATAATGTCCTCCAAGTTCATCCATATTATGCAGTGTTTTGCAGACTCTACATTATTCTTTAGTGCTGTATAACATTCTTGTATGTGTATGTACCATAGTTTGGCCATCCACTCTTCCACTGATGGGCACGTAGGTTCTTTCCATCTTTTTGCTATTGTAAATAGTGCTGTGATGAACATGAGCATGCATGTATCTGTTCCTATCTTGGCTCTTATCTCTCTAGGATATATACCTAGTAATGGGATTGCTGGGTCAAATGGTATCTCCAATTCCAGCTTTCTAAGGAATCACCATATTGCTTTCCACAGTAGTTGTGTCACTTCCCAATCTCTCCACAAACCCACCAGCATTTGTTATTTTCTGTCTCATTGAACCTTGCCATCAGTGCTAGGGTGAGATGGTGTATCTTGTTGTTTTGATTTACATCTCTCTGATGGCCGATGATTGTGAGCATCTTTTCATGTATTAGCTGACCACCTGAATATCCTTGTTGGTGAAATATCTGTTCATGTCTTCTGCACATTTTTCAATTGCAATGTTCATTCCTTTGGTGTTGAGGAGTTGGAGTTTTCCATCAGTCTTAGAGATAAGTCCCTTGCCAGATATGTAATTATCAGCACATATGAACTAGCTGCTGTCATTTTTGTCATGTGATTTTTCATTGTTTCTATTTCTTTGTTCCATACAATTTTCTATACTGAGCCCATTTTGTTTATGAATCATGTTATCACTTCCTTCCTTGCTATTGTTTTAGTATTTGCTGAATATTTATGCTGGTCCTCTTTTTTATTTTGATGTGAAGGTTTATCATTTTTCTTT